>NC_064928.1:257513643-257818721 GCF_023897955.1 Schistocerca gregaria
CTACGGAATCATCCAGAGGCACACGGGTGAAAACAGAAATGACATCAAAGCCAGCTAGTAGATCCTTCTTGTGCAGGTGTAACCCTTGGAGTACCTTAACAAATTCGGTCGAGTTCTTGACATGGGGAGGGCAATGACCCACAAGTGGTTTTAACAGGTGTGCTAGGTGCTTGGCTACACCATACACCAGAGAATTTATGGTGTTCAATATAGGATGTAGTGGGACATTCTCCTTAAGGTTCTTTGGGAGCGCATACTGTTGTGGTGGAACCGGTGCCCGAGGGTAAAGCTTCCTGATGGTGTTTCTGTCAAGTCCTGAGCTATTGAGAAGATTGATGGTCTTGCCTGTAACAGAAGCAATTCTGTCTTTCCCCACTTCTTTGTATGCTGGACCTTGCAGTAAGATGTAGATCTTCTACCAGTAATCTTCCGACTTCAGTAGGACTGTCGCATTGCTTTTGTCTGCTGCTAAGACTGCTACACCCCTGTCGTCGTGAAGGTTCATCAGTGCCTTGTGCTCTTCTGCTGTAATGTTGTTCTCAGGCATTCTTGCTTTCTCGAGTACCCTGCTGGTCTCCCTCCTCACTTCCTCGGATGATCTTAGCGGGAGTCCACATGTGGCTTGCTCGACATATAGATATGCAGAACAAAGCATCACAACACTTCACCAGAAAATGATGGGTATGAAACTCATTGAAACATTGCGACAAGACAACGCCACCACTCGGCTGATAACGCAAGAAGAATGCGTAAGTGGAATACACCAAGAAAGACTGTGCTTTATTTAAGAATGTCCTTCCTTTGCATTATATTTTACATATTCATATCCCAATATTCACTAAGAAGAAAATATTTCTCTCCTTGAAGCAGGGAAATTACATTGTATGTCTGCAATTTTTTTTTTCCGTCGACTGGGTTTTTGGTGGAAGGGAACCACCAAATCCTGTGCGAGTAACTAGGGAAATCTTCTTTCTTTTGGTATATCTTTATAATGAGACACCACATGTACAATATTAACCAACAGATATTCCAAACTTCAAAATCTTCTTAATTATGTATGTCCTTCTATTGCTTTATATTGTTAGATGTTGTATCAGTATGTTCACAAAGAAAAATTTATTTGCTTGACATGATGGAGTAAATCTGTCTCTCCTCACAGAAGCGAGATTACATTGCATGGTTGCAATGTTTATTATACCATAGAATGGGATTTTGGTGAAAGGGAACCACCACATCCAGCATCCTGAACATGGGAGATACTGGGAAAGTCTTCTTTTTTGGTATGTCCTTCTTTTGAATTATAATCATATCAGTTATATTCATCAAGTTCACAGTGGAATAATGTATTTAAATTGTGAAACGTGGGAAGGTTTTGTTATTTACAGCAGAGTTATCATGTTGTGTGGCAAGATAGTTTATTCTCCATTCAATGTGTTTTCGGTTCAAATAAGACATAATGTGTACCTTACCAACTAACAGATTCTCGAATCTTAATAAATACATTTTTTAGGAATGTCCTTCATTTACTTTAAATATTTAAAAATCATATCCCAATGGTGACTATGAACAATCAATGTACATTACAATATGTAGCAAATCTTTATTTCTCCCAGCATGGAGATTCCATTGTACGAGTGCAATGTTTATTTTCCCATTGACTGGGTACCTTGTGGAATGGAACAGCCACATGCATCATACTGACTATGGGACAAACTAGAAATCCTTGTTTTGTTTAGCATGCCCTTCTTTTAAATTTTATTCTTATCAGATATATTTCTCATGTTCTCAGTTAAATAATTTATTCTAATTGCAAAATGTAGTAAAGATTTTGTTCTTTACAGCAGGGTGATGTGGTTGTGATGCTACAAAGATTATTCTCCATTCAATGAGTTTTTGGTGCAAAATGAGACAAAACCTGCATCTTACCAACTTACAGATCTTTGGATCTTAATAAATATATTTTTTTTAGATATGTCTTTCATTTACTTTATATTTTTAAAAATCATGTCAGAATGGTCAATGTACATTACAAAATGTTGTATATCTAAAAAATGTTGTATGTCTAACTTTCCTCACAACAGGGAGATTCCACTGTACTGGTATGTTTATTTTCCCATCGTCTGGCAATCTGGTGGAAGGGAACCAAAATATGCACCATACTGACTATGGGAGATACTAGAAAGCCTTCTTTCTTTTGGTATGCCCTTCTATTAAATTTTATTCTTGTGCTTGTTTTGCTACAAATATTGTTCTCCATTCAATAATGTTTTATGCAAGTGAGACATGGTGTGCATGTTTAACTTCCCATCGACTGGGAATCTGGTGGGAGGGAACCACCACATGCAGAATACTGGTTATGGGAGACACTAGAATGCCTTCTTTCTTTTGGTATGACATTCTTTTAAATTTTATTCTAATTGGATATATATGTCTCAAGTTCACATTTGAATAATTTATTCATTACAGTGGAGTGATGTGGTTGTGTTGCTACGAAAATTATTTTCCATTCAATTTGTTTTTGGTGCAAATGAGTCACAATGTGCACCTTAGCAACTAACAGATTTTTTGATCTTAATAAATATACTTTTTTAAGTTGTTGTATTGTTGTTGTTTTTGTTGTGGTCTTCAGTCCTGAGACTGGTTTGATGCAGCTCTCCATGCTACTCTATCCTGTGCAAGCTTCTTCACCTCCCAGTACCTATTGCAACCTACATCCTTCTGAATCTGCTTAGTGTATTCATCTCTTGGTCTTCCTCTACGATTTTTACCCTCCACGCTGGCCCCCCCCAATACTAAATTTGTGATCCCTTGATCCCTCAGGACATGTCCTACCAACTGGTCCCTTCTTCTTGTCAAGTTGTGCCACAAACTCCTCTTCTCCCCAATTCTATTCAATACCTCCTCATTAGTTATGTGATCTACCCATCTAATCTTCAGCATTCTTCTGTAGCACCACATTTCGAAAGCTTCTATTCTCTTCTTGTCCAAACTATTTATCGTCCATGTTTCACTTCCATACATGGCTTCACTTCCATACATGGCTACGCTCCATACAAATGCTTTCAAGAAAAAGTTCCTGACACTAAAATCTATACTCGATGTTAACAAATTTCTCTTCTTCAGAAGTGCTTTACTTGCCATTGCCAATCTACACTTCATATCCTCTCTACTTCAACCATCATCAGTTAGTTTGATCCCCAAATAGCAAAACTCCTTCACTACTTTAAGTGTCTCATTTCCTAATCTAATTCCCTCATCATCACCTGACTTAATTCGACTACATTCCATTATCCTTGTTTTTCTTTTGTTGATGTTCATCTTATACCCTCCTTTCAAGACACGTCCATTCTGTTCAACTCCTCTTCCAAGTCCTTTGCTGTCTCTGACAGAATTACAATGTCATCGGCGAACCTCAATGTTTTTATTTCCTCTCCATGGATTTTAATGCCTACTCCGAATTTTTCTTTTGTTTCCTTTACTGCTTGCTCAAAATGCAGATTGAATAACATCAGATAAAGGTTACCACCCTGCCTCACTCCCTTCCCAACCACTACTTCCCTTTCATGCCCCTCAACTGTTATAACTACCATCTGCTTTCTGTACAAATTGTAAATAGCCTTTCGCTCCCTTTTTTTTACCCTGCCACCTTTAAAATTTGAAAGAGAGTATGCCAGTCAACTTTGTTAAAAGCTTTCTCTATGTCCACACATGCTAGAAACATAGGTTAGCCTTTCCTTAATCTTTCTTCTAAGATAAGTCGTAGGGTTAGTATTGCCTCATGTGTTCCAACATTTCTACGGAATCCAAACTGACCCCAAGGTCTGCTTCTACCCGTTTTTCCATTTGTCTGTAAAGAATTCGTGTTAGTATTTTGAAGCTGTGACTTGTTAAACTGATAGTTCAGTAATTTTCACATCTGTCAACATCTGCTTTCTTTGGGATTGGAACTATTATATTCTTCTTGAAGTCTGAGGGTATCTCGCCTGTCTCATACATCTTGCTCACCGGATGGTAGAGTTTTGACAGGACTGGCTCTCCCAAGGCTGTCAGTAGTTCCAATGGAATGTTGTCTACTCTTGGGGCCTTGTTACGACTCAGGTCTTTCAGTGCTCTGTCAAACTCTTCACGCAGTATCATATCTCCATTTCATCTTCATCTTCATCCTCTTCCATTTCCATAATATTGTCCTCAAGTACATCGCCCTCTATATACTGCTTCCACCTTTCTGCTATCCCTTCTTTGCTTAAGACTGGGTTTCCATCTGAGCTCTTGATATTCATACAAGTGGCTCTCTTTTATCCAAAGGTGTCTTTAATTTTCCTGTAGGTAGTATCTATCTTACCCGTAGTGAGATAAGCCTCTACATCCTTACATTTTTCCTCTAGCCATCCTATTTAGCCATTTTGCACTTCCTATCGATCTCATTTTTGAGACGTTTGTATTCGTTTTTGCAAGTTTCATTTACTGCGTTATTATATTTTCTACTTTCATCAATTAAATTCAATATTTCTTCTGTTACCCAAGGATTTCTACTAGCCCTCATCTTTTTTCCTACTTGATCCTCTGCTGCCTTCACTACTTCATCCCTCAGAGCTACACATTCTTCATCTACTGTATTTCTTTCCCCCATGCCTGTCAATTGTTCCCTTATGCTCTCCCTGAAACTTAAAACCCTTGGTTTAGTCAGTTTATCCAGGTCCCATCTCCTTAAATTCTCACCTTTTTGCAGTTTCTTCAGTTTTAATCTACAGTTCATAACTAACAGATTGTGGTCAGTGTCCACATCTGCCTCTAGAAATGTCTTACAATTTAAAACCTGGTTCCTAAATCTCTGTCTTACCATTATATAAGCTATCTGAAACCTTATAGTATCTCCAGGAGTCTTCCATGTATACAACCTTCTTTAATGATTCTTGAAGCAAGTGTTAGCTATGATTAAGTTATGATCTGTGCAAAATTCTACCAGTCGGCTTCCTCTTTCACTTCTCACCCCCAATCCATATTCACCCACTATGTTTCCTTCTCTTCTTTTTCCTGCTGTCGAATTCCAGTCACCCATGACCATTAAATTTTCGTCCCTGCGCTACCTGAATAATATCTTTTATCTCATTATACATTTCATCAATTTCTTCATCATCTGCAGAACAAGTTGGCATATAAACTTGTACTACTGTTCTAGGTGTGGTCTTTCATGTCTATCTTGGCCACAATAATGCGTTTACTATGCTGTTTGTAGTAGCTTACCTGCACTCCAATTTTTTTTATTTATTAGTAAACCTACTCCTGCATTACCACTATTTCACTTTGTATTTACAGCCCCGTATTCACCTGACCAAAAGTGTTGTTCCTCCTGCCACCGAACTTCACTAATTCCCACCATATCTAACTTTATCCTATCCATTTCCCTCTTTAAATTTTCTAACCTATCTGCCCGGTTAAGGGATCTGACATTCCACGCTCCGATCCGTAGAATGTCAGTTTTATTTCTCCTGATAATGACGTCCTCTTGAGTAGTCCCCATTTAGAGACCCAAATATGGGACTATTTTACCTCTGGAATATTTTACCCAGGAGGACGCCATCGTCATTTAACCATACAGTACAGCTGCACGTCTGCAGGAAAAATTATTGCTGTAGTTTCCCCTTGATTTGTGCCGTTTACAGTAGCAGAACGGCAAGGCCGTTTTGGTTAGTGTTACAAGGCCAGATCAGTCAATCATCCAGACTGTTGCCCCTGCAACTACTGAAAAGTCTGAAAGTCTGCTGCCCCTCTTGAGGAACCACACGTATGTCTGGCCTCTCAACATATACCCTTCCATTGTGGTTGCACCTACGGTATGGCCATCTGCATCACTGAGGCATTGAGGCATGCAAGCCTCCCCACTAACGGCTAGGTCCATGGTTCATGGGGGGGACTAGTATGTCCTTCATTTACTCTATATATTTACAAACCATATAAAAATGATTTACTAGGAACAATCAATGTACATTTCAATATGTAGTAAAGCTTTATTTCCTTACAGCAGGGAGATTCCATTGTACAGATGCAATGTTTATTTTCCCATCAACTGGAAATCTTAGGTTAGATTAGTTTTTCAATCCATAGATCCATGTTGAGGAGATCCTCATGGATGTGGAACATGTCAATTATTTTTTTATATTTTTATTTTATTTAAAGCTGTAATAACAATAATAATAGCATGAGTATATACAATACATCCTATTCTTAAGCTGAAATAACAATGCTAATAGTGTGAGTATATACGAAACATCATTTGTTTCTATTAAAAAATTTGTCAATGGAATTGAAAGAGTTGGCCTCTAGTAAGTCTTTCAGGCTCGTTTAAAAACTGATTCTCATTTGTAACTAAATTTTTTATTTTTGCTGGCAAATTATTGAAGATAAATGTTCCTAAGTAGTTGACCCCCTTTTTGATCTAAAGTAATTGCTTTTAAGACTTTGTGCAGATCATTTTTGTCCTTGGTATTGTGTGTATGAACTGAGCTGTTTGTTGGAAAAAGAGATATATTACTTAAGACAAATTTCATTAAGGAGTAAATATACAGAGAGGCAGTAGTAAGTGTACCCAGTTCTCTGAAGAGGTATGTACAGGACGTCCATGAATTTACTCCACAAATAACACATATTACATGCTTTTGTACTCTAAAAACTTTTGTTTGACTTGAAGCTCTTTCATTTTTATGTAACCTATGTCTGCTACCACTCGAATTACAACCACAGATTTATTGAGGTGTTACTGCAGTTCAGTGGTGTGCTCCTCCCAACTGAATTTATTATCAAGTTGTAATCCCAGGAATTTAAGACTGTCAACATCTTCTGTCTGCTCTTCTTTATACTTTATGAATATACTGGGTGGAAACCTCTTACAGGTTCTGAATTGGATATAGTGAGTCTTTTCGAAGTTTAATGTTGGCTTTAAACCATTTATTATTATCCATGAGAATATCATTAACAGATCTTTCTAGAACTACATTCGACATACTATTTATTGCAGTACTTGTGTCATCTGCAAACAAAATGAACTCTGCTTCTGGCAGTGTAACTGATGAGAGATCATTAATGTGCACAGGAAAAAGCATTGGCCCTAAGATGAATCCTTGTGGGATATCACATGTAATTTCTTCCCATTCTGATGACTGATGACTTAATTCACTAGTCCCTTGCACTGACACCCTTTGTTTCCCGTTACCAAGGTATGACTTGAACCATTTTGCAGCACTGCCGTGACACCATAGAATTCTAATTCATTTAAAAGGATGTTGTGGTTCACACAGTCAAATGCCTTTGACAAATCACAGAAAATACTTGCTGTTTATAATTTGTTATTTAATGAATTAAGTACATTTTCACTGTAGGTGTAAATAGCCATCTCAATATCAGAACCCTTCAGAAATCCAAAGTGTGTTCTTGCTTATATGTTATTTGTGGTCAGATGGTTGAGAAGCTGCCTATACATTACTTTTTCTAAAAATTTTGAGAATGCTGGCAAAAGTGAAATCAGTCTGTAGTTTGATGTTATCTCTTTATCCCCACTTTTGAATAGAGGCTTAACATCTGCATATTTTAGCCAATCAGGAAATGTCCCAGTTATAATAGACTGGTTACACAAGTAACTTCGAATTGTACTAAGCTCACAAGAACATGCCACAATTAACTTTGTTGATATGAATAGATTATAATTTCCTGCAGGTGCTTGGTAAATAGTCACTATTATATAGGATCTGTTATGGAACTCATCTGTTGCACATGCTTCTATATGCTACTCTAAACAGAATTTATTAATGTCAGTATTCTTGAATTTATGGCAGTTTTTAATGAATGTGGCAACTCCTCCTCCATCCATATCTACTCTGCAGATGTAGGAAGCTAGCATACATCCTGAAATCTGGTGGAAGGGAACCACCACTTGCAGCATAATGAATATGGGAGATACTAGAAAGCCTTCATCCTTTTCGTTTCCCCTTATTTTAAATTCGAATTGCAAAATGTAGTAAAGAGTTTTTTTAATACAGCATGGTGATGTGGTTGTGTGGCTACAAAGGTTACTCTCCATTAAATGTATTTTGGGTGCAAATGAGGCTCAACGTGCACCTACCAACTAACAGATCTTCAGATTATAATAAATATACTTGTTTGAGTTACTACAAAAATTATTCTCCATTCAACGTGTTTTTGTGCAAATGTGCCACAAAGTTGTAATGTTCAAACAGGCAACAAAAGTATCGCCACTGCTAATGGCGAACTGCTGCTGCTTTGTAGTTGCATGTGTGAACTCTTAGTTTTCGGTGACGCCATTTAAGAAGAGTAACTTTTGTCACGCTACAAAAAGTTGAACTTGGTTCTACTTTGTTGCACCGTTTTGCCTTCTCCACAATCGAATAACGTCATTCCATTGCTACCTCGCGGCTGGATTCAAACCATTCTAGTGCCTATTCGTTCGTAGATAGTGCTTTTGTTTGGGAGTTTGCTATTAATATGCCGAAAAAGTGGTCAACAGCGACAATTATGAGATTCTTGGAGGTGTATCAAGAAAGAGAATGCCTTTGGAACCACAAAAGCGAATCATACAAAGACAGAAATTTGAGAGATGCTGCTTTAATTGAAATAGTAAACAGTATGCGTGAATATGTACCTGGAATTGATGTAGCTACAACAAAATTAAAAATTCGAAATGCTTACATGAATGAACATAAAGAAGTACTGAAATCACTTAAGAGTGGTGGGTCTACAGACGGTATTTATAAACCCAGCCTTGCTTGGTTTGAAGCTGCAGACCGGTTCTTAAAACGTGTAGTCCAGAGATGAGAAACACTTTGGTAAGTAATATTTTATATTTATTATGTTTCCAAAACATCTTATTTAGTAATATGTACAGCAGTTTAATCAGCCGAGACAGGTGACGCCATTTTGCGAACTGCGCAATTACGAAGAATTTGTGGCGTCCTGTGTGAATGGTAGCTCAATGCGCCACTCCAGAATGACTTGACTTGTGGCGGTACTTTCGTTGCGTGTGTGAACCCGGCTTAATGAACGACTGCAACTATCGATACAATCCACAAGGTAGCTACGCGTTGCTGTGAATCGACATGAAAGAACAATTATATATAAAATTACTGTGTACTTTAATTATGTCAACATAGACAGATATATTATCGCTGTATTATAAAAACTAATAATTTGCAGGACAATAATATTATGTATTGCTGCAGAACTATTTGAGAACTCTATTCAATTTTCGCACTGTTTTCATAGATGTATAAGTGCGATGTAAAAATATGTATGCTCAATTCATGTTGGCACACCTGCGTACTTTGTAAGGTCGTGGATTGTTGAGGCAGAAACAGTTACGTTATACTAAGTCCAAGAAACAGTGTCATGAGAAGTCGTGAGAAATGGAAAATTTTGAGAAAATTCGTGTTGTTGAACATTTTGAGACAACGACTTATGTTGGGAAAGTTTATTTTGGTGAAGTACTGATTGTTATGAAGATGATATTACGAAAATATATAATATGGAAGCCTTTAAACAGTATCAGTTACGTAGCATATTACAAACCCAAGGACCCATTGTAGTAACAATTACAGCAAATCCAGAAGTTACCCCTAGACAACGAGTATTCATGGTGAGGTAATTAAATTATTTAATGTTCGTACTGTGAAGTTACCTTCTCTTCAAGTCTCTTATGTTCTGTTAATAGAGTGAACAGACTGACGGGGACTTGTGGTCCACTATTGAAACCAGGAAGACCTCACAGGTTTTTAAACACGTGTCATAATTTGATATAAAATAATTGATGATATTCAATATTTCTTCCCCGGATGAGAGAGGTACAATACATATGGGAACATCATGTCCGCGATTCAAATTGAATTGTTCGAACTGATACTTGTTCTATGTTCACAGATAACAATACGTACAGTAACAATAAATCAGCCAATAAAGGGGAAGAGGAAAAGGAATCCAATGACGAAGGCAAATAACATATATTAAAGTACGGAAGCAATTAAGAAACAACAAAATTAGGCCTACACTTAACGGTAAGACCACGCGAAAAACAAGGTAAGAGAGTATATTGATTTGTTCATATTGTTGGCTGTTTTTAGACGTATTTTGTGGGTTAATAAGTTTAAAAATTTAAAATGACGTTAACGGAGGATACGACACAATCTTGTTCCTGGGTTGGGGGGGGGGGGGGGGGGGGGTAGGCAAATTCGAATGCAAGTGGCGAGGTTTGTACCAGTACAGGAATGGAGTTATCAAAAAATGTCGTTGAAGAATTAGATACATCCACGATGTTGCGATTACTTTTAAAAGAAAATTCTGAATTGAAGAACGTATTTGAAAATAAAAGTGTCTCAAATTGTTAGCAAATGCAAAACGTGTAGAAGTAAAACTTTCGAAAGAAAATAGCCAAGTGGCTCAGCAATTCGTTAAAGGAAGTGAAGGTATCAGATCTGACATGGAATTAATGAAAATTAATTTAGAATAACGTGCAAATACGGTTGAGGATAGGGTGTCGACGTAGAAGTTACGCTCAATAAAGTCAAACTAACGATCAAACGGGAAGCGGAAGAAACCGCGAAAATTTTCGAAGTATTTGCAAATGAAAGGAAAATTAGATAGGGGGGTAATGATTACCGGAATTGAGTTGCATACGAAAAATTTCTATGGCAAATTGTCAATTCTTGAAAACAATGTTGTGGAAAAAGTAAAGACTGTCGGGAATCATGTATAGTGTTGGTAATGCCGTAATTAAAGACAATGAGAATGAGGTAGCACGATTTCAGAAACAACTGAGATTCGGGATAATTTAGCCATGAAATCGGTGGCGACTCCTTTTAACGGATTTTGGCCAGGTGTTGACGTGCGTAATTTTCCAGGGATCGAAAAATTACACTCGGTTGACTTGATTATGAATTGTAGTGACAATTTTGGTATGAATTGAAAGAGTGGAAATTATCGGAAGTAATTATAATGGGAACAATCAAAATTATCAGCAAAATCGACATTATAACTGCCAGGGAAATTCAAATACTGAAAACAAGAGCAACTGGAGACGAAATGAGAACAGGGCAAGAAATAATTATGGGTGGAACGGGAATAGACAATGGGAAAATTCAGAGAGAAGACAAGATGGGATTGTGCAAGGGCGGTTAAACTACGAGCCTTTCCGATGAGGGCCTGTCAGTTTGGGACGAACAGATATAACTTAAGAAATCCGGCTATTAGAAACCAAAGTAGGCATATAATAATAATAATTTTATTGTCGTTCGGCTGATTACAGCAATAGCAAAGTCAAGAGCATATATTTCTATATAAACTACTATATTGATGTAAATTGGTTAACATAAAATAGGTACATATTGGAATACAGTATTTTCATCTTCAAAGAATTCATAAATGGTATAAAATGGGTTGTTCACTAGTAGCTTGTATAATTTAGCTTTAAAGATATTTACAGGCAGTTCTTTAAAGTCAGCACTTAGTCTATTAAACATCCTTAGTCCAAGAACTAGGTAAGAGTTATGCGGTTTTTATAATCTATGATATGATACGTCTACAGATGTTCTGTTTCTAGTATTATGACTATGAATATCATTTCTCAACACAAAATTAGACACATTGTTTCTCATATGAATAAGTTTACTACTGTAAGACATCGCAATTTAATAAACAGAGGTTTACAATGTTCAGTTTTATCAGAATCTGTTATTATTTTCTTCTGTAAAAGTAAAATGTCATTTACATGACAGCTACTACCCCACAGTAAAATTCCATAAGACATGATGCTTTGGAAGAAGGCAAAATATGCTGATCTCACATAGTCATTGGGAACATGTCTTTGTAAATTTCTAATTAGATAAATAACTCTTGAAAGCCTAGCAAGTATATTTTTAATGTGTGCTTCCCACGTCAATTTATTGTCAATAGTAACACCTAAAAATTTAACGTTTTCTAATTCCTGGTAGTTAGGAATCTCTTTGAGGCTAAAGTAAAGTGTCTGGGTTTTGTTTTCATTTACGAAGAAGCCATTACCTTTGAACCATAATGAGGGCTGAGCAAGGGTCAGTGTTTTCAGTGTACCTAGATCAGAGCTTTTATTTAGAAAAGTTGTGTCATCGGCATACAATACTGTATGAGAATTTATGAATTAGGGCAGGTCATTAATCATTAGTACAAACAGTAAAGGTCCAAGCACCGACCCTTGGGGCACTCCGTACCTAACATTAACCAAATTTGATTTCTCCCTACTAATGCACACAACTTGTTAACGGTTCTCTAGAAAAGACCTGAACATATTTATACTGTTGTCATCGAAACCATAGCAAACTAGCTTATTCAGCTCAGTGTCGTGCTCTACACAGTCAAAGGGTCTGATCAGGTCACAAAATGTAGCCTGGGCATAGTCCCTAGCCTCGAACACATCTAGGACTAATTTTATGAGGGAGTCCATTGAATCCGTTGTGGATTTACCTTTCCTAAATCCAAACTGTTTATCACTAATTATATTTAGTTTGCCCAAGTAGGCATTAACTTGTTCATACATAATCGTTTCTAAAAATTTTTTAAAAACTGGGGTTATGGATATAGGTCTGTAACTAGCGGGACAGTTCTTTTCCCCTTTTTTGTATATGGGCACAACTCTAGAAATTTTTAGTATGTCGGGGAACTTTCAACTAGGCATTTGTTAACACAAACTATTTTTAGGATGTTATTTGGGCTCCTGTGAAAGTGAAGGTGCTTGTGGGAAGCTTTTTAAAGCAGCTGTCCATAATACTAAGTGCATTTTCAGGTGGTTTGATTATTGAACTACTAATTTCTTCAATGCACTGAATGCAATATTTATTAAATTCTTCTGGAGTAACGGCAATTTCCTCTTTGTGTTTAGCGTGTGCAATGGAGTTTATTACCCTCCAGGCCTTCTTGCATTTATTGTTAGAGTTTTCAATGTTTACTATGTTATGCAGTTTCTTTGCTTCATTTACTGCCTTCCTATACTTGCATTTAGCTTTAGCATACAGGCCTTTATACAGTTCTGATTTACCGGTTTTGAATAGACTAGAATACAGCATAACAGTATTTTTCAGTTGCCCTAACTGTGGAGTATACCATTCCTTAGTTTCCATTTTCTTGTAATTACTACTAATATTCACAGTACATTTTTTTTAGAGGGATGTTATTTTCAAATACATTTCAAAAGACAGAGAAAAACTTTGTGAATACAATATCAGCTGAACAGTGTTGAAGCCTAATAAAACATGCGTCCCAACTGAAATAAGTGAGGGCCTGTCTAAACCTATCCATCCTCTCTCTGCTCACTGGTCTACTAATCACAGTTTTAGATTCTGGTTTGGTGCAGTCCGAAGTTACATTATTAAGACTAAGATATACTGCATCGTGGTCTGAGAAAGGGAAACTAATTGTTGTGGTTGGCAGGAGAGCCAACCGTGTTCCTTATAGGAGGTCAAAATGCACGCGTTTTATCTCACGCAGTCTGGCGTGAGGTCTGGAACATGACAAGGGAATTAGAATTGAGAAAAACGGACGTAGCTGGTGGAATACTTAACTTTAATCCATTAATGACGAACGTTGTTCTTTACGGTACATGACTCACAATATCAATAGTACGGATACTGGCACCTTGCTAGGTCGTAGAAAATGACGTAGCTGAAGGCTATGCTAACTATAGTCTCGGCAAGTGAGAGCGTAGAAGCCAGTGAACCATCGCTAGCAAAGTCGGCTGTACAACTGGGGCGAGTGCTAGGAAGTCTCTCTAGACCTGCCGCGTGGCGGCGCTCGGTCTGCAATCACTGATAGTGGCGACATGCGGGTCCGACGTATACTACCGGACTGCGGCCGATTTAAAGGCTACCACCCAGCAAGTGTGGTGTCTGGCGGTGACACCACACTAATTACGTCAGTGGACATACAAGTTCTCTTAATATTTGTAAATATATTGTCTAGACAGGATGAGCCTCTGGTAGGTTTGCAGTTAACATAGTACAGGTTAAATTGTCGAATCACATTTTTGAGCTCTGTCACAGCTTTTCTGTCCTGCAGGACATCAAAACTTGAATTGATATCCCCTCCAATGACAACATTGTACTTTTTCCGTTTTGGTATACATATGTACATTAAGAGTTCCTCAAGTTCCTCCAGAAAGATATGGGGGTCACCACTAGGTGGCCTGTACGCTACTACTACCATTAGCTTAAGGCTCTCAATTACTAGACCTGATATATCAAAATGCATTTCATTACAAAGGGTATTGAGATCTATCCTGACTCAGTTTGGTGCAAGAGGCGTTTTTGCATGTATTGCTACCCCACCACATAAGTGCTGTTTTCTGCAACAGCAATTAAGTAGTGTGTAATCATCCAATACTTTGTACCCAAGCTCATCCTCTTTACACCTATGTTGACTTAAACATAGAATGTCTATCACGTTTTCTTTTGAAAATTCGTTGACAATTAAGTTTTTGTCTGCCATGCCCTGAATATTGAGGTAGCATATTTTAAACTCTACTTTAGGCATTTCTTTTTTTGCATATTCTCTTGGTTGACATGACCTACTGTTACTGCATGAAAGTTGACCAGGTTGTGTCCTTATGTTACTAGGACACCCAACCTGGTCTATGCATACAAGTTTTTTTGTCATCTCAGTTGAAACATAATCCAAACACATTACTGGTCTTTTTTCCTTCTCTAGCTTATCCAATACTATTCCGATAATTGTATCACTTAAAACACGTTTACCTAGATAACTGAAATGTTGACCATGCTTGGTATGCCATTCTCTGCTACAACTACTGGTGTTAATTAAGGAAACATTCTTAAAAGTGCTTACAGATAGCTTTGTACTCCTTGTTTGTCTGCTCCACTTCCTTATTCACACATGACCACTGGGGCAAATCATGTCGATGTGGCACATTAACAACAATCACGTTGGTGTGGGTTAACATTCCGAGAGTCTCCTTCAGTGTCGAAGTAGCAATCTTCCTTTTGTTTCTGCTGACAACGTTCGCTCTGGCCATTACCACTACAAAGTCTCTGTCCGAGAGGACTGTGCTTTCTTTCTTGATTGATGTTGAAACATCTTGTAAACCAGCTCCTAATTTAACAGTACCTTCTATTTCGAACTCGTTAATCACACGAGGTCCGCTTTCTGTTAACATAACTGCCAGTCCTCTGGCGTAACTGTCTGAATAAATCTTGATTTTGGGTTTTTTCTTATACCTTACTTGGCTGTTCGCTAAGTTGTGAGAGTCCTGCACCACCTTATCAGATACCGTTTCTATGTCATCTGTGTTTTGAAGCGAATTATATTTGTTATTTAATGGTAACACAAAGTCCTGCCTATGTTTATTGTTAATATGTTTGCAAGCGCTCCCCTTCGATTTTACAGTTACCCATCTACTGCTAGGCCTGTTGTAAGCCGTTTTAGTCGTAGCTTCACTTTCTGGCAATCCTTCCATAGGTTTGGGGATATGAAGACATACCTGATAACCACTCTCTTCCAATTTAAGCTTGAGTCTTCAGTTTTCATCACTCAGGATTTTTGTGTCCTCTCGTAGCTCAGCAATAATTAACAACAAATCATTTTCGGAGGATGAAGCACCGATTTTCACATCTTTGATTTTTGTTTTACCACGGCATTGCTCTGACTTGTGTGGGTTTAATTCATATTTCTCTTACAGTTTTTTTAATTCGTCCTGTAAGAGTCCAATAATTGTAATATATGATAGGTTTTCCTTTTTGATACTGTCGGTCTTCCTTGCTGCATCACACATACACATTTCTTGATCATTAAGGGATACAGCCTTTTGTTTACAATCCGCACAGTTCCACATAGTCGCACAATTATCGTCGTGTCTCAGGGACGGGTCAACCTTTCCCCAACGAAAATTAAATTTATGGTTACACTGGACACAGACGAAGCCACTTTTAACAGGTCTCGTGCACTTTTTGCAAGATTGACACTGTATAACACTATTTTTGCGAACTTCTATATTCAATACTTCCGTAACTGACGCCATCTGCATATTAATTATGGAAAAAGACAAGTGATTAATAATAATAATAATAATTTTATTGTCTTTAAGCCATTACAGTAATAGACAAAGTCATACACATAATACAATACATGACAGTACATGCTATAAAAGAACAGAATTGTTAAGAATGTTACAGTTTTATATCACAGGTCATGAAATCCTTTATATTGTAGAATGGGTTTACAACTAACCAGTCATAAAGTGTTTGTAATGTTGCTCTGATAAATTTTGTATAGCTTGTGGAAGTTTGTTAAATAATTTGTGGCTCATAAGATCATAACTGTTAACTGATTTTTGCAGTCTGTGGTAGGGCGTATAGATAGAGCTGTTTGTCCTAGTGCTGTAACAATGTATATTTGCCCTGTGTTTTACTTTAGGCAAGTTCTTTTTTGTGTAGATTAAAACATAATAAATATATAGATTTATTACTGTCATGATTATACAAGTAGGGTACCGGAAGTTTTAAGAGACCATTTGATAAACAATTTTGGCAGCAAATAAGTGATAGGGGGACAAGCAAAGATAATTGTAGACACATAAGTATTCAGGAATCAGTGGAGATGTAATGAAGAAAATGTTACAAGAGGTGATGTGGGGGGCTGTTGCTATGTTAATAATACTAATGACACTTATGATACTAATGGAATTAATGTATTGTGATAAAATTGTAGTAAATTGTCGTCTGATTGATGTGGAGGCTTCTGTCAGTGAGAAAAAGAAAAAAAAATACTGCATAATAGAGTTGTAGAATTCAAGGAAGGAGATTGTGCTCATGATGTGAGAGATAATGTTGAAGTGGATGACGTTAGGGAAGTTGAGTCATGTGTTGAGTTATTGAAGGATTCTGAGGAAGAGGCTGTTGATGGTAGAGCAGTAGGTGCTTCTTTTTATTAAAATTCTTATCAGTTTAATTCATCACATTCACAGTGGAAGAATTTATTTAAATTGCAATATATGGTTAAGTATTTTTTGTTTAAAGCAGGGTCATCTGGTTGTATGGCCACAAAGCAGATTCTCCATTCAATGGGTTTTTGGTGCAGATTGGACACCACATGCACCTTACTGAATAACTAATGTTTGGAATTTGATAAATTTTTTAGTTTAGGCATCTCCTTCAATTGCTTTATATCTTTAAAAATCTTATTGCAATGGTCACTAAAGATAAAGAGCTGCACAAATTGTGGTACATGTTTCTTCCCTTTCAGCAGGGAGATTCCGTTTCATGACTGCTATGTTTGTTCAACCATCGAGTGTGATTTTGTTGGATGAGAACCACCACTCCAAGCATTCTGTCTATTGGAGTTATTAGAAAAGACTTCTTTCTTTTGCTGGGTGCTTTTTTTGACTGTTACCCTTATCACTTATATTCATCAATTTCACAGTGGAGTAATGTATTTGAATCGAGAAATGTGGTTAACAGTTTGTTCTTTATGGCAGGGTCATCTGGTGGTATTGCCACAAAGCAGGTTATACAATCAATGGGTTTTTGTGCAGCTAGGGACACCACATGCGCCATACTGAATAACGCCTGTTCGGAATTTGATAAATCTTCTTGTTTTGGTATCTCCTCCATTTGCTTTATATTTTTAAAAATCTCATTCCAATGGTCACTAAAAATAATCAATGAGCTGCACAAATTGTGGTACATGTTTCTTCCCTTTCAGCAGGGAGATTCCGTTTCATGACTGCTATGTTTGTTCAACCATCGAGTGTGATTTTGTTGGATGGGAACCACCACTCCGAGCATTCTGTCTACTGGAGTTATTAGAAAAGACTTCTTTCTTTTGCTAGGTGCTTCTTTTGATTGTTACCCTTATCACTTATATTGATCAATTTCACAGTGGAGTAATATATTAAAAACAAAGATTCCAAGACTTACCAAGCGGGAAAGCGCCGGCAGACAGGCACATGAACAAAACACACAAACACACACACAGAATTACGAGCTTCCGCAACTGGCAGTTGCTTCGTCAGGAAAGAGGGAGGGAGAGGGAAAAATGAAAGGATGTGGGTTTTAAGGGAGAGGGTAAGGAGTCATTCCAATCCCGGGAGCGGAAAGACTTCCCTTAGGGGAAAAAAAGGACAGGTGTACACTCGCGCACACACACACACATATCCATCCGCACATACACAGACACAAGCAGACATATTTAAAGGCAAAGAGTTAAGGGCATAGTAATGTATTTGAATCGAGAAATGTGGTTAACAGTTTGTTCTTTATGGCAGGATCATCTGGTGGTATGGCCACAAAGCAGGTTATACAATCAATGGGTTTTTGTGCAGCTAGGGACACCACGTGCGCCATACTGAATAACGGCTGTTCGGAATTTGATAAATCTTCTTGTTTTGGTATCTCCTCCATTTGCTTTATATTTTTAAAAGTCTCATTCCAATGGTCACTAAAAATAATCAATGTGCTGCACAAATCGTGGTACATGTTTCTTCCCTCTCAGCAGGGAGATTCCGTTTCATGACTGCTATGTTTATTCTACCATCGAGTATGATTTTGTTGGATTGGAACCTCCACTCCGAGCATCATGAGTATTGGAGTTATTAGGAAAGACTTCTTTCTTTTGCTAGGTGCTTCTTTTGATTGTTACCCTTATCACTTATATTGATCAATTTCACAGTGGAGTAATGTATTTGAATCGTGAAATGTGGTTAAGAGTTTGTTCTTTACGGCAGGATCATCTGGTGGTATGGCCACAAAGCATATTATACAATCAATAGGTTTTTGTGCAGATGGGACACCACATGCACCTTACTGAATAACGCCTGTTCGGAATTTGAGAAATCTTTAATGTTTTGGTATCTCCTTCATTTGCGTTATATTTTTTAAAATGTTATTCCAATGGTCACTAAACATAATCAATGTGCTGCACAAATTGTTGTACATCTTTCTTCAATCTGAACAGGGAGATTCCGTTTCGTGACTGCTATGTTTGTTCTGCCATCCAGTGTGATTTTGTTGGATGGGAACCACCACTCCGAGCATTCTGACTATTGGTGTTATTAGGAAAGACTTCTTTCTTTTGCTAGGTGCCTGTTTTGATTGATACCTTTAACACATATATTCATAAAATTCACAATGGTGTAATGTATTTGAATCATGAAATGTGGTTAAGTAGTTGTTTACATCAGCATCATCTGCTTGTATGGCCAGAAGACAGATTCTCGATTCAATTGGTTTTTGGTGCAGATTGGATACCACATGCACCTTACTGAATAACGAATGTTCGGAATTTGATAAATCCTCTTGTTTAGGTATATCCTTCATTTCCTTTATATTTTTAAAAATGTTATGCCATGGTCAGTAAAAATAATCAATGTGCTGCACAAATTGTGGTAAATGGTTCTTCCCTCTCAACAGGTAGACTCCGTTTCATGAGTGATATGTTTGTTCAAACATCGAGTGTGATTTTGTTGGATGGGAACCACCACTCCGAGCATTTTGACTGTTGGAGTTATAAGGAAGGACTTCATTCTTTTGCTAGGTGCTTGTTTTGATTTTTATCCTTATCACTTATATTCATGGATTTCACAGTGAAGTAATGTATTTGAATCGTGAATCATGGTGATATTTACAGCAGCATCATCTGGTTTTATGGCCAGAAAGCAGATTCTCCATTCAATAGGTTTTTGGTTCTGATTGGACACCACATGCACCTTACTGAGTACCGAATGTTAGGAATTTGATAAATCTTCTTGTTTAGGTATCTCCTTCATTTGCTTTATATTTTAAAAAATTTTATTCCATGGTCACTAAAAATAATCAATATGCTGCACAGATTGTGGTACATGTTCCTTCCCTCTCAACACGGAGATTCCGTTTAGTGACTGCTATGTTTGAGTCGTGAAATATGGTTAAGAGTTTGTTCTCTAGTGCAAGGTCATCTGGTTGTGTGGCCATAAAGCAGACTCTCCATTCAATGGGTTTTTGTTGCAGATTGGACACCACATGCCCCTTACTTAATAACGTATGTTTGGAATTTGATAAATCTTCTTGTTTAGATATCTCCTTCATTTGCTTTATATTTTTAAAAATCGCATTGCAATGGTCACTAAAAATAATCAATGTGCTGCACAAATTGTGGTACATGGTTCTTCCCTTCCAGCAGGAAGATTCCATTTCATGAGTGCTATGTTAGTTCAACCATTGAGTGTGATTTTGTTTGATGCAATCACCACTCTGAGCATTTAGACTAGTGGTGTTATATGAAAAGACCTAATTGTTATGCTAAGTGCTTATTTTGATTGTTACCGTTATCACTTACATTCATCAATTTGACAGTGGAGTAATGTATTTGAATCGTGAAATGTGGTTAAGAGTTTGTTGTATGGGAACCACCACTCCGAGCATCTTGAGTGTTGGTGTGATTAGGAAAGACTTCAGTGTTTTGCTAGGTGCTTCTTTTGATTATTACGTTTATCACATAGATTCATCAATTTCACAGTGGGTTAATATATTTGAATCATTAAATATGTTTATGTGTTTGTTGTTTACAGCAGGGTCATCTGGTTGGATGGCCAGAAACTAGATTCTGCATTCAATATGATTTTGGTGCGGATTCTACACCATATGCACCTTAATTAACACCGAATGTTCCTAATATGATAAATCTTCTTGTTTTGGTATCTCTTTCATTTACTTTATATTTTTACAATCTTATTTCATTGGTCACTAAAAATAAACAATGTGGTGCACTAATATTGTACAAGTTTCTTCTCTCTCAACAGGGAGATTCCGTTTCATGACTGCTTAGTTTGTTCAAACATCCGAGTGTGATTTTGTTGGTTGGGAACCACCATTCCGAGCATTGTGATGATTCGAGTTATTATGAAAGTTTTCTGTCTTTTTCCAAGTGCCTAATTTGCTTGTTACCCTTATCACATATATTCATCAATTTCACAGTGGGTTAATATATTTGAATCATTAAATGTAGTTATGTGTTTGTTGTTTACAGCAGGGTCATCTGATTGTATGGCCAGAAAGCAGAAATTGCATTCAATAGGTTTTTGGTGCAGATTGGAAACCACATGCACCTTACTGAATAGTGGCTGTTCGGATTTTGATAAATCTTCTTATTTAGGTATCTCCTTCATTTGCTTTATATTTTTAAAAATCGTATTGCAATGGTCACTAAAAATAATCAATATGCTGCACAGATTGTGGTACATGTTCCTTTCCTCTCAACATGGAGATTCCGTTTAGTGACTGCTATGTTTGAGTCGTGAAATATGGTTAAGAGTTTGTTCTCTAGTGCAAGGTCATCTGGTTGTATGGCCATAAAGCACACTCTCCATTCAGTGGGTTTTTGTTGCAGATTGGACACCACATGCCCCTTACTTAATAACGTATGTTTGGAATTTGATAAATCTTCTTGTTTAGATATCTCCTTCATTTGCTTTATATTTTTAAAAATCGCATTGCAATGGTCACTAAAAATAATCAATGTGCTGCACAAATTGTGGTACATGGTTCTTCCCTTCCAGCAGGAAGATTCCATTTCATGAGTGCTATGTTAGTTCAACCATTGAGTGTGATTTTGTTTGATGCAATCACCACTCTGAGCATTTAGACTAGTGGTGTTATATGAAAAGCAGGGTCATCTGGCCAGAAAGCAGATTCTGCATTTTGGTGCAGATTGGAAACCACATGCACCTTACTGAACACCGAATGTTCGGAATTTGGTAAATCTTCTTGTTTTGGTATCTCCATCATTTGCTTTATTTTTTAATAAATCTTAATGCAATGGTCACTTAAAATAATCAATGTGCTGCACAACTTGTGGTACATGTTTCTTCCCTCTCAACAGGGAGACTTCTTTTCATGACTGCTATGTTTGTTCAAACATCGAGTGTGATTTTGTTGGATGGGAACCACCACTCCGAGCATTCTGATGATTGGAGTTATTAGAAAGACTTTTTTCTTTTGCTAGGTGCTTCTTTTGATTGTTACACTTATCACTTATATTCATCAATTTCACAGCGGGGTAACGTATTTTAATCGTGAAATGTGGGTAAATGTTTGTTGTTTACAGCATTGTCATTATGTTGTATGGCCACAAGCAGATTCTCCCAGCAGGGAGATTCCGTTTAGTGACTGCTATGTTTGTTCTACCATCGAGTGTGATTTTGTTGGATGGAAACCACCACTCCGAGCATCCTGAGTATTGGAGTTATTAGGAAGGTCTTCATTGTTTTGCTAGGTGCTTGTTTTGATTCTTCCCATTATCACTTATATTCACCAATCTCACAGTGGAGTAATGTATTTCTATCGTGAAATGTGTTTAAGTGTTTGTTGTTTACAGCAGGGTCATCTGGTTGTATGGCCAGAAAGGAGATTCTTCATTAAATGGGTTTTTGGTGCAGATTGCACACAACATGCTCTTTACTGAGTAACGAATGTTCGGAATTTGATAAATTTTCCGGTTTAAGTATCTCCTTTATTTGCTTTATTATTTTATAAATCTTATTGCAATGGTCACTAAAAATAATCAATGTGCTGCACAAATTGTGGTACATGTTTCTTCCCTCTCAACAGGGAGAATCTGTTTCATGACTTCTATGTTTGTTCAATTATCGAGTGTGAGTTTGTAGGATGGGAACCACCATTCCGCGCACTCTAACTATTAGAGTCATTAGAAAAAAATTTTTCTGTTGCTAGGTGCTTCTTGTAATTGATACCCTTATCACTTATATTCATCAATTTCACAATGGAGTAATATATTAGAATCGTAAAAAGTGGTGATGTGTTTGTTATTTAGAGCAGGGTCATCTGGTTGTATGGCCACAAGGCAGCTTCGCCATTCAATGGGATTTGGTGCAGATTTGGCACCACATGCACCTTACTGAATTATGGATGTTCGGAAAATGTAAATATTCGTTTTTATTCCTTCATTTGCTGTATATTTTTAAAAATGTTATTCCAATGTTGACTAAAAATAATCAATGTGCTGCACAAATTGTGGTAGATGTTTCTTCCCTCTCAGCACCGAGACACTGTTTCATGACGGCTATGTTTGTTGAAACATGGAGTGTGATTTTGTTGGATGGGTACCACCACAACGGAGCATTCTGATGATTGGAGTTATTATAAAGACTTCTTTCTTTTGCTTGGAGCTTCTTTTGATTGATAACCTTATAACTTATATTCATCAATTTCGCAGTGGAGTAATTTATTTGAATCGTTAAATGTGGGTAAATGTTTGTTGTTTACAGCAGTGTCGTCTGGTTGTATGACCAGAAAGCAAATTCACCATTCAATGGGTTTTTGGTGCAGATTGGACACCACATGCACCTTACTGAAGAACGAGTGTTCAGAGTTTGATAAATCTTCTATTTTAGGTATCTCCTTTATTTTCTTTATACTTTTAAAAATGTTATTGCAATGGTCACTAGAAATAATCAATGTGGTGCACAAATTGTGGTACAGGTTTCTTTCCTCTCAATAGGGAAATTTCATTTCATGACTACTACGTTTGTTCCATCTTCGAGTGTGATTTTTTTGGATGGGGACCACCACTTCGAACCCTCTGACAATTCGAGTTATAAGGAAAACCTTCTTTCTTTTGCTAGGATCTTCTTTTGATTGTTACCCTTCTCACTTATATTCATCAGCTTCACAGTGGAGTAATGTATTTGAATCGTGAAATGTGGTTAAGAGTTTGTTCTTTACGGGAGGGTCATCTGGTGATATGGCCGGAAAACAAATTATACAATGAAGGGGATTTTGTGCAGATGGGACACCACAAGCACCTTACTGAATAACTGCTATTTGGAACTTGATAAATCTTCTTGTTTTGGTATCTGCGTCATTTGCTTTATATTTTTTAAAATCTTATTGCAATTATCACTAAAAATAATCAATGTGCTGCACAAATTGTGGTACATGTTTCTTCCCTCTCAACAGGGAGACTCCGTTTCATGACTGTTACGTTTTTTCAATCATCGAGTGAGATTTTGTTGGATGGGAACCACCACTCCAAGCATTCTGACGATTGGAGTTATTAGACAGACTTTTTTCTTTTGCTTGGAGCTTCTTTTGATTGTTAACCTTATAACTTATATTTATCAATTTCGCAGAGTAGTAATGTATTTGAATCGTTAAGTGTGGGTAAATGTTTGTTGTTTACAGAATTGTCATCCGGTTGTAAGGCCAGAAAGCAGATTCTCCATTCAATGTGTTTTTGTTGCAGATTGGACTCCACATGCACCTTACTGAATAACGGCTGTTCGGAAATTAATAAATCTTCTTGTTTAGGTATCTCCTTCATTTGCTTTATATTTTTAAAAATCTTTTTCCAATGTACATGGTTCTTCCCTCTCTGCAGGGAGATTCCACTTCATGATTGCTATGTTTTTTCCACCATTAAGTGTGATTTTTTTGGATGGGAACCACCACTGGATGCATTTTGAGTATTGGAGTTATAAGGAAAGACTTCTTTCTTTTGCTAGGTGCTTCTTTTGATTGTTACCCTTATCAATTACATTCAAGAATTTCACAGTGGAGTAATGCAATTGAATCATGAAATGTGGTTAAGAGTTTGTTGTTTACAGCAGGGTCATCCGGTTGTATGGGGAGAAAGCAGATTCTCTATTCAATGGGTTTTTGGTGCAGATTGGACACCACATGCACCTTGCCGAATGTCAGCTGTACGGAATTTGATAAATCTTCTTGTTAGGTATCTCCTTCAAATGCTTAAAATTTTTAAAAATCTTATTGCAATGGTCACTAAAAATTATCAGTATGCTGCACAAATTCTGATACATGTTTCTTCCCTCTCAACAAGGAGATTCATTTTCATGACAGCTATGTTTGTACTATCTTCGAGTGTGATTTTTTTGGATGGGAACCACCACTGCGAGCATTTTGATTACTGGAGTTATTAGGAAACACTTTATTGTTTTGCTAGGTGCTTCTTTTGATTGTTACTCTGGTTACTTATATTCATCAATTTCACAGTGGAGTAATGTATTTGAATCGTGAAAAGTGAGTAAATGTTTGTTGTTTATAGCAGTGTCATCTGGTTGTATGGCCAGAAAGCAAATTCTCCATTTAATGGGTTTTTGGTGCAGATAGGACACCACATGCACCTTACTGAATAACGAATGTTCAGAGTTTGATAAATCTTCTATTTTAGGTGTCTCCTTTATTTGCTTTATATTTTTTTAAATGTTATTGCAATGGTCACTAAAAATAATCAATGTGGTGCACAAATTGTGGTACATGTTTCTTCTCTCTCAATAGGAAAATTTCATTTCATGACACTATGTTTGTTCCACCTTCGAGTGTGATTTTATTGCATGGGAACCACCACTCCAAATATTCTGACGACTGGAGTTAACAGGAAAGACGTCTTTCTTGTGCAAAGTGCTTGTTTTGATTAGTACTCTTTTCACTTATATTCATCAACTTCACAGGGGAGTAATGTATTTGCATCGTGAAATGTGGGTAAATGTTTGTTGTTTACATCAGGGTCATCGGGTTGTATGGCCAGAAAGCATATTCTCCATTCAAGTGTTTTTTGGTGGAGTAATGTATTTGAATCGTTAAATGTGGGTAAATATTTGTTGTTTACAGCAGGGTCATCTGGTTGTATGGCCAGAAAGCAGATTCTCCATTCAATGGGTTTTTGTTGCAGATTGGACACCACATGCACTTTACTGAATAACAGATGTTCTGAATTTGATAAATCTTCTTGTTTAAGTGTCCCCTTCATTTGCTTTATATTTTTAAAAATCTTATTGCAATGGTCACTAAAAATAATCAGTGTGCTGCACAAATTGTGGTACATGTTTCTTCCCTCTCAACAGGGATAATCCGTTTCATGACTGCTACGTTTTTTCATACATCGAGTGTGATTTTATTGGATGGGAATCACCACTCCGAGCGTTCTGACGATTGGAGTTGTTAGAAAGATTTTTTTTTTCTTTTGCTAGGTGCTTCCTTTGATTCTTTATCACTTATGTTCATCAATTTCACAGTGGAGTAATGTATTTGATTCGTGAAATGTTGGTAAATGTTTGATGTTTACAGCAGTGTCATCTGGTTGTATGGCCAGAAAGCAAATTCTCTATTCAATGGGATTTGGTGCAGATTGGACACCACATGCGCCTTTCTGAATAACGAATGTTCGGAATTTGATAAATCTTCTGTTTTAGGTATCTCCTTTATTTGCTTTATACTTTTAAAAATGTTATTGCAATGGTCACTAAAGATAATCAACATTGTGCACAAATTGTGGTACATGTTTCTTCCCTCTCAATAGAGAAATTTCATTTCATGACTACTATGTTTGTTCCACCTTCGAGTGTGATTTTGTTGGATGGGAACCACCACTCCGAACACTCTGACTATTTGTGTTATAAGGAAAGCCCTCTTTGTTTTGCTAGGTGATTTCTTTGATTGTTACCCTTCTCACTTATATTCATCAATTTCACAGTGGGGTAACGTATTTTAATCGTGAAATGTGGTTAAATGTTTGTTGTTTACAGCAGGGTTATTTGGTTGTATGGCCACAAAGTAGATTCTCTCAGCAGGGAGATTCCGTTTCATGAGTGCTATGTTTGTTTAACCGTCAAGTGTGATTTTGTTGGATTGGAACCACCTCTCTGACCTTTTTGACTATTGGAGTTATAAGGAAAGACTTCTTCCTTTTTTCTAGGTGCTTCTTTTGATTGTTAATTTTATCACTGATATTAATCAAGACCTCTGGTCAGGTGACTTCAGGGTTATAAACACAAAATCAAATAGGGGTTATGTGCAGGAGTTGGTTTAATAATGAATAGGAAAATAGGAATGCGGGTAAGCTACTACAAACAGCATAGTGAACGCATTTATGTGGCCAAGATAGATACAAAGCCCACACCTACTACAGTAGTACAAGTTTATATGCCAACTAGCTCTGCAGATGACGATGAAATTGAAGAAATGTATGATGAAATAAAAGAAATTATTCCGATAGTGAAGGGAGATGAAAATTTAATAGTCATGGGTGACTGGAATTTGAGTGTAGGAAAAGAGAGAAAAGGAAACGTAGTAGGTGGATATTGATTGGGGCTAAGAAATGAAAGAGGAAGCCGCCTGGTATAATTTTGCACAGAGCACAAGTTAATCATAGCTAACACTTGGTGTAAGAATCATGAAAGAAGGTTGTATACATGGAAGAACCCTGGAGATACTAAAAGGTATCAGATAGATTATATAATGGTAAGGCAGAGATTTAGGAACCAGGTTTTAAATTGTAAGACATTTCCAGGGGCAGATGTGGACTCTGACCACAATCTATTGGTTATGACCTGTAGACTAAAACTGAAGAAACTGCAAAAAGGCGGGAATTTAAGGAGAGGGGACCTGGATAAACTGAAAGAACCAGAGATTGTACAGAGTTTCAGGGAGAGCATAAGGGAACAATTGTTAGGAATGGGGGAAATAAATACAGTAGAAGAAGGATGGGTAGCTTTGAGGGATGAGGTACTGAAGGCAGCAGAGGATCAAGTAGGTAAGAAGACGAGGGCTAGTAGAAATCCTTGGGTAACAGCAGAAATACTGAATTTAATTGTGAAAGGAGAAAATATAAAAATGCAGTAAATGAAGCAGGCAAAAAGGAATACAAACGTCTCAAAAATGAGATCAACAGGAAGTGCAAAATGGCTAAGCAGGGATGGCTAGAGGACAAATGTAAGGATGTAGAGGGTTATCTCACTAGGGGTAAGATAGATACTGCCTACAGGAAAATTAAAGATACCTTTGCAGAAAAGAGAACCACTTGTATAAACATCAAGAGCTCAGATGGAAACCCAGTTCTAAGCAAAGAAGGGAAAGCAGAAAGGTGGAAGGAGTATATAGAGGGTCTATACAAGGGCGATGTACTTGAGGACAATATTATGGAAATGGAAGAGGATGTAGATGAAGATGAAATGGGAGATACCATACTGCGTGAAGAGTTTGACAGAGCACTGAAAGACCTGAGTCGATACAAGGCCCCCGGAGTAGACAACATTCCATTGGAACTACTGACGGCCTTGGGAGAGCCAGTCCTGACAAAACTCTACCATCTGGTGAGCAAGATGTATGAAACAGGCGAAATACCCTCAGACTTCAAGAAGAATATAATAATTCCAATCCCAAAGAAAGCAGGTGTTGACAGATGTGAAAATTACCGAACAATAAGTTTAATAAGCCATAGCTGCAAAATACTAACACGAATTCCTTACAGACGAATGGAAAAACTAGTAGAAGCCGACCTCGGAGAAGATCAGTTTGGATTCCGTAGAAATACTGGAACACGTAAGGCAATACTGACCTTACGACTTATCTTAGAAGAAAGATTAAGGTAAGGCAAACCTACGTTTCTAGCATTTGTAGACTTAGAGAAAGCTTTTGAAAATGTTGACTGGAATACTCTCTTTCAAATTCTAAAGGTGGCAGGGGTAAAATACAGGGAGCGAGAGGCTATTTACAATTTATACAGAAAACAGATGGCAGTTATAAGAGTCGAGGGGCATGAAAGGGAAGCAGTGGTTGGGAAGGGAGTGACACAGGGTTGTAGCCTCTCCCCGATGTTATTCAATCTGCATAATGAGACAGCAATAAAGGAAACAAAAGAAAATTTCGGAGTAGGTGTTAAAGTCCATGGAGAAGAAATAAAAACTTTGAGGTTTGCCGATGACATTGTCATTCTGTCAGAGACAGCAAGGGACTTGGAAGAGCAGTTGAATGGAATGGACAATGGCTTGAGAGGAGTATATAAGATGAACATCAACAAAAGCAAAACGAGGATAATGGAATGTAGTCGAATTAAGTCGGGTGATGCTGAGGGAATTAGATTAGGAAATGAGACACTTAAAATAGTAAAGGAGTTTTGCTATTTGGGGAGCAAAATAACTGATGATGGTCGAAGTAGAGAGGATATAAAATGTAGACTGGCAATGGCAAGAAAAGCGTTTCTGAAGAATTTGTTAACATGGAATATAGATTTCAATGTCAGGAAGCCTTTTCTGAAAGTATTTGTATGGAGTGTAGCCATGTATGGAAGTGAAACATGGGTGATAAATAGTTTGGACAAGAAGAGAATAGAAGCTTTCGAAATGTGGTGCTACAGAAGAATGCTGAAGATTAGATGGGTAGATCACATAACTAATGAGGAAGTATTGAATAGGATTGGGGAGAAGAGAAGTTTGTGGCACAACTTGACAAGAAGAAGGGATGGGTTGGTAGGACATGTTCTGAGGCATCAAGGGATCACCAATTTTAATATTGGAGGGCAGTGTGGAGGGTAAAAATCGTAGAGGGAGACCAAGAGATGAATACACTAAGCAGATTTAGAAGGATGTAGGTTGCAGTAGGTACTGGGAGATAAAGCAACTTGCACAGGATAGACTAGCATGGAGGGTAGCATCAAACCGGTCTCAGGACTGAAGATCACAAGAACACTACAACAACAACAACATTAATCAATTTAACAGTGGAGTAATGTATTTGAATCGCGAAATGTGGGTAAATGTTTGTTGTTTACAGCAGGGTCATCTGGTTGTATGGCCACAAAGCAGATTCTCTCAGCAGGGAGATTCTGTTTAATGATTGCTATGTTTGTTCTAACTTTGAGTGTGATTTTGTTGGATGGGAACCACCACCCCGAGCATTCTGAGTATTGGAGTTATTAGAAAGATTTTTCCTTCTGCTAGGAGCTTCCTTTGATTGATACCCTTATAACTGATATTCTTCTATTTCGCAGTGGAGTAATGTATTTGAATCGTTAAATGTGGGTAAAGGTTTGTTGTTTACAGCAGGGTCATATGGTGGTATGGCCACAAAGCAGATTATATAATCAGTGGGTTGTTGTGCAGATGGGAGACCACATGCACGTTACTGAATAACGGCTGTTCGGCATTTGATAAATCTTCTTGTTTTGGTCTCTGCATCATTTGCTTAACATTTTTGAAAATCTTATTTCAATGGTTACTAAAAATAGACAACGTGCTGCACAAATTGTGGTACATGTTTCTTCCCTCTTAGCAGGGAGATTCTGTTTCATGACGGCTATATTTGTTCTACCATCGAGAGTGATTTTGTTGGATGGTAACCACCACTCCGGGCATCCTGAGTATTGGTGTTATTAGGAAAGACTTCATTGTTTTGCTAGGTTCCAATTTTGATTGTTGCCCTTATCACATATAATCATCAATTTCACAGTAGGTTAATATATTTGAATCGTAAAATGTGGTTATGTGTTTGCTGTTTACAGCAGGGTCATGTGGTTGTATGGCCAGAAAGCAGATTCTGCATTCAATGGTTTTTTGGTAGAGATTTGACACACCATGCACCCTACTGAACACCGAATATTCGGAATTTGATAAGTCTTCTTGTTTTGGTATCTCCTTCATTTGCTTTATACTTTTTAAAATCTTATTTCAATGGTCACTAAAAATAACAATGTGCTGCACTAATGGTAGTACATGTTTCTTCCTTCACAACAGGGCGAGTCCGTTTCATGACTGCTACGTTTTTTCAAACATCGAGTGTGATTTTATTGGATGGGAATCACCAGTCCGAGCGTGCTGACGATTGGAGTTATTTTTAAGACTTTTTTCCTTTGTTAGGTGCTTCCTTTGATTCCTTTATCACTTATATTCATTAATTTCACAGTGGAGTAATGTATCTGATTAGTGAAATGTGGGTAAATGTTTGTTGTTTACAGCAGTGTCATCTGGTTGTATGGCCACAAAGCAAATTCTCCGTTTAATGGTCTTTTGGTGCAGATTGGACACCACATGCACTTTACTGAGTATCGAATGTTCAGAAATTGAGAAGTCTTCTCTTTTAGGTATCTCCTTCTTTTGTTTTGTATTTTTAAAAATCTTATTGCAATGGTCACTAAAAATAATCAATGTACTGCACAAATTGTGGTATATGTTTCTTTCCTCTCAACAGGGAGATGCTGTTTCATGACTGCTATGTTTGTTCAACCATGAAGTGTGATTTTGTTGGATGGGAACCACCACTCCGAGCATTCTGACGATTGGAGTTATTAGAATCATTTTTTTCTTTTCCTAGGTGCTTCTTTTGATAGTTACGCTGATCACTTATATTCATCAATTTCACAGTGGGGTAATGTATTTTAATCGTGAAATGTGGGTAAAAGTTTGTTGTTTACAGCAGGGTCATTTGGTTTCATGGACACAAAACAGATTCTATCAGCAGGGAGATTCCGTTTCATGAGTGCTATGTTTGTTTAACCGTTGAGTGTGATTTTGTTTCATTGGAACCACCACACCAAACATTATGACGACTGGAGTTAATAGGGAAGACTTCTTTCTTTTGCAAAGTGCTTGTTTTGATTAGTACTCGTATCACTTATACTCATCAATTTCACAGTGGAGTAATGTATTTGAATCTTGAAATGTGGGTAAATGTTTGTTGTTTATAGGAGAGTCATCTGGTTGTATGGCCAGGAAGCAGATTCTCCATTCAGTGGTCATTTGGTGCAGATTGTACACCACATGCACTTTACTGAATAACGGCTGTTCGGAATTTGATAAATCTTCTTGTTGAGGTATCTCCTTCATTAACTTTATATTTAAAAAAAAAAAAAAACTTATTCCAATGTTCACTAAAAATAATCAATGTGCTGCACAAATTGTGGTACATGTTTCTTGCCTCTCATCATTGAGACTCCGTTTCATGACTGCTATGTTTGTTCAATCATCGAGTGTGATTTTGTTGGATGGGAACTAACTACCACTCCGAGCATTCTGACGATTGCAGTTATTAGAAGGACTTATTTCTTTTGCTTGGAGCTTCTTTTGATTGATACCCTTATAACTTATATTCATCAATTTCACAGTGGAGTAATGTATTTGATTTGTGAAATGAGGGTAAAGGTTTGTTGCTTACAGCAGGGCCTCTGGTTGTATGGCCAGAAAGCAGATTCTCCATTAAATGTTCTTTTGGTACAGATTGGACACCACATGCACTTTACTCAATAACGAATGTTCGGAATGTGATATATCTTCGCGTTTAGGTATCTTCTTCATTTGCTTTATATTTTTTATAGCCTTATTGCAATGGTCACTAAAAATAATCAATGTGCTGCACAAATTGTGGTACATGTTTCTTTCCTCTCAGCAGGGAGATTCCGTTTCGTGACTGCTATAATTGTTCTACCATCGAGTGTGATTTTGTTGGATGGGAAGCACCACTCCGAGCATCCTGATTATTGGAGTAATTAGGAAAGACTTCATTGTTTTGCTAGGTGCTTGTTTTGATTCTTCCCCTTATCACTTATATTCATCAATTTCACTGTGGAGTAATGTATTTGAATCGTGAATTGTGGGTAAATGTTTGTTGTTTACAGCAGGGTCATCTGGTTGTATGGCCAGAAAGCAGATTCTCCATTCAATGGGTTTTTGTTGCAGATTGGACACCACATGCACTTTACTGAATAACGAATGTTCGGAATTTGATAAATCTTCTTGTTCAGGTGTCTCGTTCAATTGCTTTATGTTTTTAAAAATCTTATTGCTATGGTCACTAAAAATAATCAATTTGCTGCACAAATTGTGGTACATGTTTCTTCCCTCTCAACAGGGAGATTCCGTTTCATGACTGCTATGTTTGTTCTTCCATCAAGTGTGATTTTGTTGGATGGGAACCACCACTCCAAGCATCCTGAGTAATTGAGTTATTAGGAGAGACTTCTTTCTTTTGCTAGGTGCTTCTTTTGATTGTTACCCTTATCACTAATATTGATCAATTTCACAATGGAGTAATGTATTTGATTCGTGAAATGTGTGTAAATGTTTGTTGTTTACAGCTGGGTCATCTGGTTGTATGGCCAGAAAGCAAATTCTCCATTAAATGGATTTTTGGTGCCGATTGGACACCACATGCGATAATCAATGTGCTACAGAAATTGTGGTACGTATTTTTCCCACTGGTACATATTTTTCCCACTCAGCAGGGAAATTAATGTTTCATCACTGCTACGTTTGTTCTAGCATCGAGTGTGATTTTGTTCGATGGGAACCACCACTCCGAGCATCCTGAGTACTAGAGTTATTAGGGAAGACTTATTTTTGCTAGGTGGTTCTTTGGATTGTTACCCTTATAACTTAAATTCATCAATTTCACAGTGGAGTAATGTATTTGAATCGTTAAATGTGGGTAAATATTTGCAGTTTACAGCAGGGTCATCTGGTTGTATGGCCAGAGAGCAGATTCTCTATTCAATGGGTTTTTGGTGCAGATTGGACACCACATGCACCCTACTGAATATCGAATGTTCAGAAATTGATAAATCTTCTTTTTTAGGTATCTCCTTCATTTGTTTTATGTTTTAAAAATCTTATTGCAATGGTCACTAAAAATAATCTATGTGCTCCACAAATTGTGGTACATGTTTCTTCCCTCTCAACAGGGAGATTCTGTTTCATGAGTGCTATGTTTGTTCTGCCATCGAGTGTGATTTTGTTTAATGGGAACCACCACTCCAAGCATTCTGACGATTGGGGTTATTAGAAAGACTTTTTTCTTTTGCTAGGCGCTTCTTTTGATTGTTACGCTTATCGCTTATATTCATCAGTTTCACAGTGTGGTAACGTATTTTAATCGTGAAATGTGGGTAAATGTTTGTTTTTTACAGTAGGGTCATTTGGTTGTATGGCCACAAAGCAGATTGTCTCAGCAGGGAGATTCCGTTTCATGAGTGCTATGTTTGTTCAAGCGTGGATTGTGATTTTGTTGGATTGGAACCACCACACCGAGTATTCTGATCATTGGAATTATTAGAAAGACATTTTTCTTTTGCTATGTGCTTCTTTTGATTCTTCCCCTTATCACTTATATTCATCAATTTCACTGTGGAGTAACGTATTTGAATTGTGAACTGTGGGTAAATGTTTGTTGTTTACAGCAGGGTCATCTGGTTGTAAGCCCAGAAAGCAGATTCTCCATTCAAGTGTTTTTTGGTGGCAATTATACACCACATGCAGTTTACTGAATAACAAATGGTCAGAATTTGATAAATCTTCCTATTTTGATTGTTGCCCTTATCACATATAATCATCAATTTCAAAGTGGTTTAATATATTTGAATCGTGAAATGTGGTTATGTGTTTGTTGTTTACAGCAGGGTCATCTGGTTGTATTTCCAGAAAGCAGATTCTGTATTCAAAGGGTTTTTGGTGCAGATTGGACACCAGATGCACCTTACTTAACACCGAATGTACATAATTTGATAAATGTTTTGGTTTTGGGATCTCCATCATTTGCTTTATATTTTTAATAAATGTTATTACAATGTTCACTTAAAATAATCAATGTGCTGCACAAATTGTGGTACTTGTTTCTTCCCTCTCAACAGGGAGACTCCTTTTCCTGACTGCTATGTTTGTTCAAACATCGAGTGTGATTTTGTTGGATGGGAACCACCACTCCGAGCATTCTGACGATTGTAGTTATTAGAAGGACTTTTTTCATTTGCTAGGTGCTTCCGTTGATTGATACCTTAATCACATATATTCATCAATTTCACAGTGGAGTAATGTATTTCATTTGTGAAATGTTGGTAAATGTTTGTTGTTTACGAGAGGGTCATCTGGTTGTATGGCCAGAAAGCAGATTCTCCTTTCAATGTTCTTATGGTGCAGATTGGACACCACATGCACCTTACTTAATAACGGCTGTTAGGAATTTGATAAATCTTCTTGTTTTGGTATCTCCTTCATTTGCTTTAGATTTTTAAAAATGTTATTCCAATGGTCACTAAAAATGCTCAATGTGCTGCACAAATTGTGGTACATGTTTCTTCCCTCTCAGCAGGGACATTCCGTTTCATGACGGCTATATTTGTTCTACCATTGAGTATGATTTTGTTTAATGGGAACCACCACTCCGAGCATCCTGAGTATTGGAGTTATTAGGAAAGACTTCATTGTTTTGCTAGGTGCTTGTTTTGATTCTTCCCCTTATCATTTATATTCATCAATTTCACTGTGGAATAATGTATTTGAATCGTGAACTGTGGGTAAATGTTTGTTGTTTACAGCAGGGTCATCTGGTTGTATGGCCAGAAAGTAGATTCAGCATTCAATGGTTTTTTGGTGGAGATTGGACACCACATGCACCCTACTGAACACCGAATGTTCGGAATGTGACAAATCTTCTTGTTTAGGTATCTCCTTCATTTGCTTAATATTTATTAAAATCTTATTTCAATGGTCACTAAGAATAACAATGTGCTGCACTAATTGTAGTACATGTTTCTTCCCTCTCAATAGGGAGAGTCCGTTTTATGACTGGTATGTTTGTTCAATCATCGAGTGTAATTTTGTTGGATGGGAACCACCAGTCCAAACATTCTGATGATTGGAGTTATTATAAAGACTTTTTTCTTTTGCTTGTTGCTTCTTTTGATTGCTACTATTGTCACTTATACCCATCAATTTCACAGTGGAGTAATGTATTTGATTTGTGAAATGTGGGTAAATGTTTGCTGTTTACAGCACATGCACTTAACTGAATAACGAATGTTCGGAATTTGATAAATCTTCTATTTTAAGAATCTCCTTTAATTGCTTTATATTTTTAAAAATGTTATTGCAATGGTCACTAACAATAATCAATGTGGTGCACAAATTGTGGTACATGTTTCTTCCGTCTCAATAGGGAAATTTCGTTTCATGACTACTATGTTTGTTCCACCTTCGAGTGTGATTTGTTGGATGGGAACCACCACTCTGAACATTCTGACTATTCGAGTTATAAGGAAAGCCTTCTTTGTTTTGCTAGGTGCTTCTTTTGATTGTTACCCTTCTCACTTATATTCATCAATTTCACAGTGTGTTAATGTATTTTAATCGTGAAATGCGGGTAAATGTTTGTTGTTTACAACAGGGTCATTTGGTTGTATGGCCGCAAAGCAGATTCTCTCAGCAGGGAGATTCCTTTTAATGACTGCTATGTTTGTTCTCCCTTTTAGTGTGATTTTGTTGGATGGGAACCAGCAATCCGAGCATTCTGACGATTGGAGTTATTTGAAAGACTTTTTTTGTTTTTTTGCTTGGAGCTTATTATGATTGATACTGTTATAACTTATATTCATCAATTTCACAGTGGAGTAATGTATTCGAATCGTTAAATGTGGGTAAATGTTTGTTGTTTACAGCGGGGTCATCTGGTAGTATGGCCCGAAATCAGATTCTGCATTCAATGGTATTTTGGTGGAGATTGGACACCACATGCACCCTACTGAACACCGAATGTTCGGGATTTGATAAATCTTCTTGTTTTGGTATCTCTTTCATTTGCTTTATATTTTTAAAAACTTGTTTCAATGGTCACTAAAAATAACAATGTGCTGCACTAATTGTAGCACATGTTTCTTGTCTCTCAATAGGGAGAATCCGTTTCATGACTGCTATGTTTTTTTTCTACCAACGAGTGTGATTTTGTTGGATGGGAACCACCACTCCAAACATTGTGACGACTGGAGTTAATAGGAAAGACTTTTTTCTTTTGCTAAGTACTTGTTTTGATTAGTACTCTTATCGCTTATATTCAGTAACTTCACAGGGGAGTAATGTATTTGAATAGTGAAATGTGGGTAAATGTTTGTTGTTTACAACAGGGTCATTTGGTTGTATGGCCACAAAGCAGATTCTCTCAGCAGGGAGATTCCTTTTAATGACTGCTATGTTTGTTCTACCTTTTAGTGTGATTTTGTTGGATGGGAACCACCACTCCGAGCATCCTGAGTATTGAAAGTATTAGGAAAGACTTCGTTGTTTTGCTAGGTGCTTGTATTGATTCTTTCCCTTATCATATATATACATCAATTTCACAGTGGAGTAATGTATTTGAATCGTGAAAAGTGGGTTAATGTTTGTTGTTTACAGCAGGGTAATCTTGTTGTAAGACCAGAAAACAGATTATCCATTCAATGGGTTTTTGGTGCAGATTGGACACCACATGCGCTTTACTGAATAACGAATGCTCGGAATTTTATAAATCTTCTTGTTTAGGTATCTCTTTTCATTTGCTTTATATGTTTCAAAATCTTTTTGCAATGGTCACTAAAAATAATAAATGTGCTCCACAAATTGTGGTACATGTTTCTTCCCTCTCAATAGGGAGAGTCCGTTTTATGACTGCTATGTTTGTTCAATCATCGAGTGTGATTTTGTTGTATGGGAACTACCACTCCGAGCATTCTTACGATTGGAGTTATTAGAAAGACTTTTTTCTTTTGTTTGGAGCTTTTTTTGATTGGTACCCTTATAACTTATATTCATCAATTTCACAGTGGAGTAGTGTATTTGATTTGTGAAATGAGGGTAAAGGTTTGTTGCTTACAGCAGGGCCTCTGGTTGTATGGCGAGAGAGCAGATTCTCCATTAAATGGTCTTTTGGTACAGATTGGACACCACATGCACTTTACTCAATAAGGAATGTTCGGAATGTGATATATCTTCGTGTTTAGGTATCTTCTTCATTTGCTTTATATTTTTTATAGCCTTATTGCAATGGTCACTAAAAATAATCAATGTGCTGCACAAATTGTGGTACATGTTTCTTTCCTCTCAGCAGGGAGATTCCGTTTCGTGACTGCTATAATTGTTCTACCATCGAGTGTGATTTTGTTGGATGGGAACCACCACTCCGAGCATCCTGAGTATTGGAGTAATTAGGAAAGACTTCATTGTTTTGCTAGGTGCTTGTTTTGATTCTTCCCCTTATCACTTATATTCATCAATTTCACTGTGGAGTAATGTATTTGAATCGTGAACTGTGGGTAAATGTTTGTTGTTTACGGCAGGGTCATCTGGTTGTAAGGTCAGAAAGCAGATTCTCCATTCAAGTGTTTTTTTGTGCCAATTATACACCACATGCAGTTTACTGAATAACAAATGGTCAGAATTTGATAAATCTTCTTGTTTAGGTATCTCCTTCATTTTCTTTGTATGTTTAAAAATCCTATTGCAAAGGTCACTAAAAACAATCAATGTGCTCCACAAATTATGGTAGATGTTTCTTACCTCTCAACAGGGAGATGCTGTTTCATGACTGCTATGTTTTGTTGAAACATCGAGTGTGGTTTTGTTGGATGGGAACCACCACTCCGAGCATTCTGACGATTGTAGTTATTAGAAAGACTTTTTTCTTTTGCTAGGTGCTTCCGTTGATTGATACCTTAATCACAAATATTCATCAATTTCACAGTGGAGTAATGTATTTCATTTGTGAAATGTTGGTAAATGTTTGTTGTTTACGAGAGGGTCATCTGGTTGTATGGCCAGTAAGCAGATTCTCCTTTCAATGTTCTTATGGTGCAGATTGGACACCACATGCACCTTACTTAATAACGGCTGTTAGGAATTTGATAAATCTTCTTGTTTTGGTATCTCCTTCATTTGCTTTAGATTTTAAAAATGTTATTCCAATGGTCACTAAAAATGCTCAATGTGCTGCACAAATTGTGGTACATGTTTCTTCCCTCTCAGCAGGGACATTCCGTTTCATGACGGCTATATTTGTTCTACCATTGAGTATGATTTTGTTTAATGGGAACCACCACTCCGAGCATCCTGAGTAATGGAGTTATTAGGAAAGACTTCATTGTTTTGCTAGGTGCTTGTTTTGATTATTTCCTTTATCATTTATATTCATCAATTTCACAGTGGGTTAATATATTTGAATCGTGAAATGTGGTTATGTGTTTATTGTTTACAGCAGGGTCATCTGGTTGTATGGCCAGAAAGTAGATTCAGCATTCAATGGTTTTTTGGTGGAGATTGGACACTACATGCACCCTACTGAACACCGAATGTTCGGAATGTGACAAATCTTCTTGTTTAGGTATCTCCTTCATTTGCTTAATATTTTTTTAAATCTTATTTCAATGGTCACTAAGAATAACAATGTGCTGCACTAATTGTAGTACATGTTTCTTCCCTCTCAATAGGGAGAGTCCGTTTTATGACTGCTATGTTTGTTCAATCATCGAGTGTAATTTTGTTGGATGGGAACCACCAGTCCAAACATTCTGATGATTGGAGTTATTATAAAGACTTTTTTCTTTTGCTTGTTGCTTCTTTTGATGGCTACTATTGTCACTTATACTCATCAATTTCACAGTGGAGTAATGTATTTGATTTGTGAAATGTGGGTAAATGTTTGCTGTTTACAGCACATGCACTTAACTGAATAACGAATGTTCGGAATTTGATAAATCTTCTATTTTAAGAATCTCCTTTAATTGCTTTATATTTTTAAAAATGTTATTGCAATGGTCACTAACAATAATCAATGTGGTGCACAAATTGTGGTACATGTTTCTTCCGTCTCAATAGGGAAATTTCGTTTCATGACTACTATGTTTGTTCCACCTTCGAGTGTGATTTGTTGGATGGGAAGCACCACTCTGAACATTCTGACTATTCGAGTTATAAGGAAAGCCTTCTTTGTTTTGCTAGGTGCTTCTTTTGATTGTTACCCTTCTCACTTATATTCATCAATTTCACAGTGGGTTAATGTATTTTAATCGTGAAATGCGGGTAAATGTTTGTTGTTTACTACAGGGTCATTTGGTTGTATGGCCGCAAAGCAGATTCTCTCAGCAGGGAGATTCCTTTTAATGACTGCTATGTTTGTTCTCCCTTTTAGTGTGATTTTGTTGGTTGGGAACCACCAATCCGAGCATTCTGACGATTGGAGTTATTTGAAAGACTTTTTTTTTTTTTGCTTGGAGCTTATTATGATTGATACTGTTATAACTTATATTCATCAATTTCACAGTGGAGTAATGTATTCGAATCGTTAAATGTGGGTAAATGTTTGTTGTTTACAGTGGGGTCATCTGGTTGTATGGCCCGAAATCAGATTCTGCATTCAATGGTATTTTGGTGTAGATTGGACACTACATGCACCCTACTGAACACCGAATGTCCGGGATTTGATAAATATTCTTGTTTTGGTATCTCTTTCATTTGCTTTATATTTTTAAAAACTTGTTTCAATGGTCACTAAAAATAACAATGTGCTGCACTAATTGTAGCACATGTTTCTTGTCTCTCAATAGGGAGACTCCGTTTTATGACTGCTATGTTTGTTCAGTCATCGAGTGTAATTTTGTTGGATGGGAACCACTAGTCCAAACATTTTGATGATTGGAGTTATTATAAAGACTTTTTTCTTTTGCTTGTTGCTTCTTTTGATTGCTACTATTGTCACTTATACTCATCAATTTCACAGTGGAGTAATGTATTTGATTTGTGAAATGTGGGTAAATGTTTGCTGTTTACAGCACATGCACTTAACTGAATAACGAATGTTCGGAATTTGATAAATCTTCTATTTTAAGAATCTCCTTTCATTGCTTTATATTTTTAAAAATGTTATTGCAATGGTCACTAACAATAATCAGTGTGGTGCACAAATTGTGGTACATGTTTCTTCCGTCTCAATAGGGAAATTTCGTTTCATGACTACTATGTTTGTTCCACCTTCGAGTGTGATTTGTTGGATGGGAAGCACCACTCTGAACATTCTGACTATTCGAGTTATAAGGAAAGCCTTCTTTGTTTTGCTAGGTGCTTCTTTTGATTGTTACCCTTCTCACTTATATTCATCAATTTCACAGTGTGTTAATGTATGTTAATCGTGAAATGCGGGTAAATGTTTGTTGTTTACAACAGGGTCATTTGGTTGTATGGCCGCAAAGCAGATTCTCCCAGGAGGGAGATTCCTTTTAATGACTGCTATGTTTGTTCTCCCTTTTAGTGTGATTTTGTTGGTTGGGAACCACCAATCCGAGCATTCTGACGATTGGAGTTATTTGAAAGACTTTTTTTTTGCTTGGAGCTGATTATGATTGATACTGTTATAACTTATATTCATCAATTTCACAGTGGAGTAATGTATTCGAATCGTTAAATGTGGGTAAATGTTTGTTGTTTACAGTGGGGTCATCTGGTAGTATGGCCCGAAATCAGATTCTGCATTCAATGGTATTTTGGTGGAGATTGGACACCACATGCACCCTACTGAACACCGAATGTTCGGGATTTGATAAATCTTCTTGTTTTGGTATCTCTTTCATTTGCTTTATATTTTTAAAAACTTGTTTCAATGGTCACTAAAAATAACAATGTGCTGCACTAATTGTAGCACATGTTTCTTGTCTCTCAATAGGGAGAATCCGTTTCATGACTGCTATGTTTGTTCTACCAACGAGTGTGATTTTGTTGGATGGGAACCACCACTCCAAACATTGTGACGACTGGAGTTAATAGGAAAGACTTTTTTCTTTTGCTAAGTACTTGTTTTGATTAGTACTCTTATCGCTTATATTCAGTAACTTCACAGGGGAGTAATGTATTTGAATAGTGAAATGTGGGTAAATGTTTGTTGTTTACAACAGGGTCATTTGGTTGTATGGCCACAAAGCAGATTCTCTCAGCAGGGAGATTCCTTTTAATGACTGCTATGTTTGTTCTACCTTTTAGTGTGATTTTGTTGGATGGGAACCGCCATTCCGAGCATCCTGAGTATTGGAAGTATTAGGAAAGACTTCGTTGTTTTGCTAGGTGCTTGTATTGATTCTTTCCCTTATCATATATATACATCAATTTCACAGTGGAGTAATGTATTTGAATTGTTAAAAGTGGGTTAATGTTTGTTGTTTACAGCAGGGTCATCTGGTTGTAAGGCCAGAAAGCAGATTCTCCATACAAGTGTTTTTTGGTGCCAATTATACACCACATGCAGTTTACTGAATAACAAATGGTCAGAATTTGATAAATCTTCTTGTTTAGGTATCTCCTTCATTTTCTTTATATGTTTAAAAATCTTATTGCAAAGGTCACTAAAAACAATCAATGTGCTCCACAAATTATGGTACATGTTTCTTACCTCTCAACAGGGAGATGCTGTTTCATGACTGCTATGTTTTGTTGAAACATCGAGTGTGGTTTTGTTGGATGGGAACCACCACTCCGAGCATCCTGAGTATTGGAGTTAGTAGGAAAGATTTCATTGTTTTGCTATGTTCCTATTTTGATTGTTGCCCTTATCACATATAATCATCAATTTCAAAGTGGTTTAATATATTTGAATCGTGAAATGTGGTTATGTGTTTGTTGTTTACAGCAGGGTCATCTGGTTGTATTTCCAGAAAGCAGATTCTGTATTCAAAGGGTTTTTGGTGCAGATTGCACACCACATGCACCTTACTTAACACCGAATGTACATAATTTGATAAATGTTTTGGTTTTGGGATCTCCATCATTTGCTTTATATTTTTAATAAATGTTATTACAATGTTCACTTAAAATAATCAATGTGCTGCACAAATTGTGGTACTTGTTTCTTCCCTCTCAACAGGGAGACTCCTTTTCCTGACTGCTATGTTTGTTCAAGCATCGAGTGTGATTTTGTTGGATGGGAACCACCACTCCGAGCATTCTGACGATTGTAGTTATTAGAAGGACTTTTTTCATTTGCTAGGTGCTTCCGTTGATTGATACCTTAATCACATATATTCATCAATTTCACAGTGGAGTAATGTATTTCATTTGTGAAATGTTGGTAAATGTTTGTTGTTTACGAGAGGGTCATCTGGTTGTATGGCCAGAAAGCAGATTCTCCTTTCAATGTTCTTATGGTGCAGATTGGACACCACATGCACCTTACTTAATAACGGCTGTTAGGAATTTGATAAATCTTCTTGTTTTGGTATCTCCTTCATTTGCTTTAGATTTTTAAAAATGTTATTCCAATGGTCACTATAAATGCTCAATGTGCTGCACAAATTGTGGTACATGTTTCTTCCCTCTCAGCAGGGACATTCCGTTTCATGACGGCTATATTTGTTCTACCATTGAGTATGATTTTGTTTAATGGGAACCACCACTCCGAGCATCCTGAGTATTGGAGTTATTAGGAAAGACTTCATTGTTTTGCTAGGTGCTTGTTTTGATTCTTCCCCTTATCATTTATATTCATCAATTTCACTGTGGAGTAATGTATTTGAATCGTGAACTGTGGGTAAATGTTTGTTGTTTACAGCAGGGTCATCTGGTTGTATGGCCAGAAAGTAGATTCAGCATTCAATGGTTTTTTGGTGGAGATTGGACACCACATGCACCCTACTGAACACCGAATGTTCGGAATGTGACAAATCTTCTTGTTTAGGTATCTCCTTCATTTGCTTAATATTTTTTAAAATCTTATTTCAATGGTCACTAAGAATAACAATGTGCTGCACTAATTGTAGTACATGTTTCTTCCCTCTCAATAGGGAGAGTCCGTTTTATGACTGGTATGTTTGTTCAATCATCGAGTGTAATTTTGTTGGATGGGAACCACCAGTCCAAACATTCTGATGATTGGAGTTATTATAAAGACTTTTTTCTTTTGCTTGTTGCTTCTTTTGATTGCTACTATTGTCACTTATACTCATCAATTTCACAGTGGAGTAATGTATTTGATTTGTGAAATGTGGGTAAATGTTTGCTGTTTACAGCACATGCACTTAACTGAATAACGAATGTTCGGAATTTGATAAATCTTCTATTTTAAGAATCTCCTTTCATTGCTTTATATTTTTTAAAATGTTATTGCAATGGTCACTAACAATAATCAATGTGGTGCACAAATTGTGGTACATGTTTCTTCCGTCTCAATAGGGAAATTTCGTTTCATGACTACTATGTTTGTTCCACCTTCGAGTGTGATTTGTTGGATGGGAACCACCACTCTGAACATTCTGACTATTCGAGTTATAAGGAAAGCCTTCTTTGTTTTGCTAGGTGCTTCTTTTGATTGTTACCCTTCTCACTTATATTCATCAATTTCACAGTGGGTTAATGTATTTTAATCGTGAAATGCGGGTAAATGTTTGTTGTTTACAACAGGGTCATTTGGTTGTATGGCCGCAAAGCAGATTCTCTCAGCAGGGAGATTCCTTTTAATGACTGCTATGTTTGTTCTACCTTTTAGTGTGATTTTGTTGGATGGGAACCACCACTCCGAGCATCCTGAGTATTGGAAGTATTAGGAAAGACTTCGTTGTTTTGCTAGGTGCTTGTATTGATTCTTTCCCTTATCATATATATACATCAATTTCACAGTGGAGTAATGTATTTGAATCGTGAAAAGTGGGTTAATGTTTGTTGTTTACAGCAGGGTCATCTTGTTGTAAGACCAGAAAACAGATTATCCATTCAATGGGTTTTTGGTGCAGATTGGACACCACATGCGCTTTACTGAATAACGAATGCTCGGAATTTTATAAATCTTCTTGTTTAGGTATCTCTTTTCATTTGCTTTATATGTTTCAAAATCTTGTTGCAATGGTCACTAAAAATAATCAATGTGCTCCACAAATTGTGGTACATGTTTCTTCCCTCTCAATAGGGAGAGTCCGTTTTATGACTGCTATGTTTGTTCAATCATCGAGTGTGATTTTGTTGGATGGGAACTACCACTCCGAGCATTCTTACGATTGGAGTTATTAGAAAGACTTTTTTCTTTTGCTTGGAGCTTTTTTTGATTGATACCCTTATAACTTATATTCATCAATTTCACAGTGGAGTAATGTATTTGATTTGTGAAATGAGGGTAAAGGTTTGTTGCTTACAGCAGGGCCTCTGGTTGTATGGCCAGAAAGCAGATTCTCCATTAAATGGTCTTTTGGTACAGATTGGACACCACATGCACTTTACTCAATAACGAATGTTCGGAATGTGATATATCTTTGTGTTTAGGTATCTTCTTCATTTCCTTTATATTTTTTATAGCCTTATTGCAATGGTCACTAAAAATAATCAATGTGCTGCACAAATTGTGGTACATGTTTCTTTCCTCTCAGCAGGGAGATTCCGTTTCGTGACTGCTATAATGGTTCTACCATCGAGTGTGATTTTGTTGGATGGGAACCACCACTCCGAGCATCCTGAGTATTGGAGTAATTAGGAAAGACTTCATTGTTTTGCTAGGTGCTTGTTTTGATTCTTCCCCTTATCACTTATATTCATCAATTTCACTGTGGAGTAATGTATTTGAATCGTGAACTGTGGGTAAATGTTTGTTGTTTACGGCGGGTCATCTGGTTGTAAGGCCAGAAAGCAGATTCTCCATTCAAGTGTTTTTTGGTGCCAATTATACACCACATGCAGTTTACTGAATAACAAATGGTCAGAATTTGATAAATCTTCTTGTTTAGGTATCTCCTTCATTTTCTTTATATGTTTAAAAATCTTATTGCAAAGGTCACTAAAAACAATCAGTGTGCTCCACAAATTATGGTAGATGTTTCTTCCCTCTCAATAGGTGATTCCGTTTCATGACTGCTATGTTTGTTCAATCATCGAGTGTGATTTTGTTGGATGGGAACTACCACTCCGAGCATTCTTACGATTGGAGTTATTAGAAAGACTTTTTTCTTTTGCTTGGAGCTTTTTTTGATTGATACCCTTATAACTTATATTCATCAATTTCACAGTGGAGTAATGTATTTGATTTGTGAAATGAGGGTAAAGGTTTGTTGCTTACAGCAGGGCCTCTGGTTGTATGGCCAGAAAGCAGATTCTCCATTAAATGGTCTTTTGGTACAGATTGGACACCACATGCACTTTACTCAATAACGAATGTTCGGAATGTGATATATCTTTGTGTTTAGGTATCTTCTTCATTTGCTTTATATTTTTTATAGCCTTATTGCAATGGTCACTAAAAATAATCAATGTGCTGCACAAATTGTGGTACATGTTTCTTTCCTCTCAGCAGGGAGATTCCGTTTCGTGACTGCTATAATGGTTCTACCATCGAGTGTGATTTTGTTGGATGGGAACCACCACTCCGAGCATCCTGAGTATTGGAGTAATTAGGAAAGACTTCATTGTTTTGCTAGGTGCTTGTTTTGATTCTTCCCCTTATCACTTATATTCATCAATTTCACTGTGGAGTAATGTATTTGAATCGTGAACTGTGGGTAAATGTTTGTTGTTTACGGCAGGGTCATCTGGTTGTAAGGCCAGAAAGCAGATTCTCCATTCAAGTGTTTTTTGGTGCCAATTATACACCACATGCAGTTTACTGAATAACAAATGGTCAGAATTTGATAAATCTTCTTGTTTAGGTATCTCCTTCATTTTCTTTATATGTTTCAAAATCTTGTTGCAATGGTCACTAAAAATAATCAATGTGCTCCACAAATTGTGGTACATGTTTCTTCCCTCTCAATAGGTGATTCCGTTTCATGACTGCTATGTTTGTTCAATCATCGAGTGTGGTTTTGTCGGATGGGAACTACCACTCCGAGCATTCTTACGATTGGAGTTATTAGAAAGACTTTTTTCTTTTGCTTGGAGCTTTTTTTGATTGATACCCTTATAACTTATATTCATCAATTTCACAGTGGAGTAATGTATTTGATTTGTGAAATGAGGGTAAAGGTTTGTTGCTTACAGCAGGGCCTCTGGTTGTATGGCCAGAAAGCAGATTCTCCATTAAATGGTCTTTTGGTACAGATTGGACACCACATGCACTTTACTCAATAACGAATGTTCGGAATGTGATATATCTTTGTGTTTAGGTATCTTCTTCATTTGCTTTATATTTTTTATAGCCTTATTGCAATGGTCACTAAAAATAATCAATGTGCTGCACAAATTGTGGTACATGTTTCTTTCCTCTCAGCAGGGAGATTCCGTTTCGTGACTGCTATAATGGTTCTACCATCGAGTGTGATTTTGTTGGATGGGAACCACCACTCCGAGCATCCTGAGTATTGGAGTAATTAGGAAAGACTTCATTGTTTTGCTAGGTGCTTGTTTTGATTCTTCCCCTTATCACTTATATTCATCAATTTCACTGTGGAGTAATGTATTTGAATCGTGAACTGTGGGTAAATGTTTGTTGTTTACGGCGGGTCATCTGGTTGTAAGGCCAGAAAGCAGATTCTCCATTCAAGTGTTTTTTGGTGCCAATTATACACCACATGCAGTTTACTGAATAACAAATGGTCAGAATTTGATAAATCTTCTTGTTTAGGTATCTCCTTCATTTTCTTTATATGTTTAAAAATCTTATTGCAAAGGTCACTAAAAACAATCAGTGTGCTCCACAAATTATGGTAGATGTTTCTTACCTCTCAACAGGGAGATGCTGTTTCATGACTGCTATGTTTTGTTGAAACATCGAGTGTGGTTTTGTTGGATGGGAACCACCACTCCGAGCATCCTGAGTATTGGAGTTAGTAGGAAAGATTTCATTGTTTTGCTATGTTCCTATTTTGATTGTTGCCCTTATCACATATAATCATCAATTTCAAAGTGGTTTAATATATTTGAATCGTGAAATGTGGTTATGTGTTTGTTGTTTACAGCAGGGTCATCTGGTTGTATTTCCAGAAAGCAGATTCTGTATTCAAAGGGTTTTTGGTGCAGATTGGACACCACATGCACCTTACTTAACACCGAATGTACATAATTTGATTAATGTTTTGGTTTTGGGATCTCCATGATTTGCTTTATATTTTTAATAAATGTTATTACAATGTTCACTTAAAATAATCAGTGTGCTGCACAAATTGTGGTACTTGTTTCTTCCCTCTCAACAGGGAGACTCCTTTTCATGGCTGCTATGTTTGTTCAAACATCGAGTGTGATTTTGTTGGAGTGGAACCTCCACTCCGAGCATTCTGACGATTGTAGTTATTAGAAAGACTTTTATCTTTTGCTAGGTGCTTCCGTTGATTGATACCTTAATCACATATATTTATCAATTTCACAGTGGAGTAATGTATTTCATTTGTGAAATGTTGGTAAATGTTTGTTGTTTACGAGAGGGTCATCTGGTTGTATGGCCAGAAAGCAGATTCTCCTTTCAATGTTCTTATGGTGCAGATTGGACACCACATGCACCTTACTTAATAACGGCTGTTAGGAATTTGATAAATCTTCTTGTTTTGGTATCTCCTTCATTTGCTTTAGATTTTAAAAATGTTATTCCAATGGTCACTAAAAATGCTCAATGTGCTGCACAAATTGTGGTACATGTTTCTTCCCTCTCAGCAGGGACATTCCGTTTCATGACGGCTATATTTGTTCTACCATTGAGTATGATTTTGTTTAATGGGAACCACCACTCCGAGCATCCTGAGTATTGGAGTTATTAGGAAAGACTTCATTGTTTTGCTAGGTGCTTGTTTTGATTATTTCCTTTATCATTTATATTCATCAATTTCACAGTGGGTTAATATATTTGAATCGTGAAATGTGGTTATGTGTTTATTGTTTACAGCAGGGTCATGTGGTTGTATGGCCAGAAAGTAGATTCAGCATTCAATGGTTTTTTGGTGGAGATTGGACACCACATGCACCCTACTGAACACCGAATGTTCGGAATGTGACAAATCTTCTTGTTTAGGTATCTCCTTCATTTGCTTAATATTTTTTAAAATCTTATTTCAATGGTCACTAAGAATAACAATGTGCTGCACTAATTGTAGTACATGTTTCTTCCCTCTCAATAGGGAGAGTCCGTTTTATGACTGCTATGTTTGTTCAATCATCGAGTGTAATTTTGTTGGATGGGAACCACCAGTCCAAACATTCTGATGATTGGAGTTATTATAAAGACTTTGTTCTTTTGCTTGTTGCTTCTTTTGATGGCTACTATTGTCACTTATACTCATCAATTTCACAGTGGAGTAATGTATTTGATTTGTGAAATGTGGGTAAATGTTTGCTGTTTACAGCACATGCACTTAACTGAATAACGAATGTTCGGAATTTGATAAATCTTCTATTTTAAGAATCTCCTTTAATTGCTTTATATTTTTAAAAATGTTATTGCAATGGTCACTAACAATAATCAATGTGGTGCACAAATTGTGGTACATGTTTCTTCCGTCTCAATAGGGAAATTTCGTTTCATGACTACTATGTTTGTTCCACCTTCGAGTGTGATTTGTTGGATGGGAACCACCACTCTGAACATTCTGACTATTCGAGTTATAAGGAAAGCCTTCTTTGTTTTGCTAGGTGCTTCTTTTGATTGTTACCCTTCTCACTTATATTCATCAATTTCACAGTGGGTTAATGTATTTTAATCGTGAAATGCGGGTAAATGTTTGTTGTTTACAACAGGGTCATTTGGTTGTATGGCCGCAAAACAGATTCTCTCAGCAGGGAGAATCCTTTTAATGACTGCTATGTTTGTTCTCCCTTTTAGTGTGATTTTGTTGGTTGGGAACCACCAATCCGAGCATTCTGACGATTGGAGTTATTTGAAAGACTTTTTTTGTTTTTTTGCTTGGAGCTTATTATGATTGATACTGTTATAACTTATATTCATCAATTTCACAGTGGAGTAATGTATTCGAATCGTTAAATGTGGGTAAATGTTTGTTGTTTACAGCGGGGTCATCTGGTTGTATGGCCCGAAATCAGATTCTGCATTCAATGGTATTTTGGTGGAGATTGGACACCACATGCACCCTACTGAACACCGAATGTTCGGGATTTGATAAATCTTCTTGTTTTGGTATCTCTTTCATTTGCTTTATATTTTTAAAAACTTGTTTCAATGGTCACTAAAAATAACAATGTGCTGCACTAATTGTAGCACATGTTTCTTGTCTCTCAATAGGGAGAATCTGTTTCATGACTGCTATGTTTTTTTTCTACCAACGAGTGTGATTTTGTTGGATGGGAACCACCACTCCAAACATTGTGACGACTGGAGTTAATAGGAAAGACTTTTTTCTTTTGCTAAGTACTTGTTTTGATTAGTACTCTTATCGCTTATATTCAGTAACTTCACAGGGGAGTAATGTATTTGAATAGTGAAATGTGGGTAAATGTTTGTTGTTTACAACAGGGTCATTTGGTTGTATGGCCACAAAGCAGATTCTCTCAGCAGGGAGATTCCTTTTAATGACTGCTATGTTTGTTCTACCTTTTAGTGTGATTTTGTTGGATGGGAACCACCACTCCGAGCATCCTGAGTATTGGAAGTATTAGGAAAGACTTCGTTGTTTTGCTAGGTGCTTGTATTGATTCTTTCCCTTATCATATATATACATCAATTTCACAGTGGAGTAATGTATTTGAATCGTGAAAAGTGGGTTAATGTTTGTTGTTTACAGCAGGGTCATCTTGTTGTAAGACCAGAAAACAGATTATCCATTCAATGGGTTTTTGGTGCAGATTGGACACCACATGCGCTTTACTGAATAACGAATGCTCGGAATTTTATAAATCTTCTTGTTTAGGTATCTCTTTTCATTTGCTTTATATGTTTCAAAATCTTGTTGCAATGGTCACTAAAAATAATAAATGTGCTCCACAAATTGTGGTACATGTTTCTTCCCTCTCAATAGGGAGAGTCCGTTTTATGACTGCTATGTTTGTTCAATCATCGAGTGTGATTTTGTTGTATGGGAACTACCACTCCGAGCATTCTTACTATTGGAGTTATTAGAAAGACTTTTTTCTTTTGTTTGGAGCTTTTTTTGATTGGTACCCTTATAACTTATATTCATCAATTTCACAGTGGAGTAGTGTATTTGATTTGTGAAATGAGGGTAAAGGTTTGTTGCTTACAGCAGGGGCTCTGGTTGTATGGCGAGAGAGCAGATTCTCCATTAAATGGTCTTTTGGTACAGATTGGACACCACATGCACTTTACTCAATAAGGAATGTTCGGAATGTGATATATCTTCGTGTTTAGGTATCTTCTTCATTTGCTTTATATTTTTTATAGCCTTATTGCAATGGTCACTAAAAATAATCAATGTGCTGCACAAATTGTGGTACATGTTTCTTTCCTCTCAGCAGGGAGATTCCGTTTCGTGACTGCTATAATTGTTCTACCATCGAGTGTGATTTTGTTGGATGGGAACCACCACTCCGAGCATCCTGAGTATTGGAGTAATTAGGAAAGACTTCATTGTTTTGCTAGGTGCTTGTTTTGATTCTTCCCCTTATCACTTATATTCATCAATTTCACTGTGGAGTAATGTATTTGAATCGTGAACTGTGGGTAAATGTTTGTTGTTTACGGCAGGGTCATCTGGTTGTAAGGCCAGAAAGCAGATTCTCCATTCAAGTGTTTTTTGGTGCCAATTATACACCACATGCAGTTTACTGAATAACAAATGGTCAGAATTTGATAAATCTTCTTGTTTAGGTATCTCCTTCATTTTCTTTATATGTTTAAAAATCCTATTGCAAAGGTCACTAAAAACAATCAATGTGCTCCACAAATTATGGTAGATGTTTCTTACCTCTCAACAGGGAGATGCTGTTTCATGACTGCTATGTTTTGTTGAAACATCGAGTGTGGTTTTGTTGGATGGGAACCACCACTCCGAGCATTCTGACGATTGTAGTTATTACAAAGACTTTTTTCTTTTGCTAGGTGCTTCCGTTGATTGATACCTTAATCACAAATAATCATCAATTTCACAGTGGAGTAATGTATTTCATTTGTGAAATGTTGGTAAATGTTTGTTGTTTACGAGAGGGTCATCTGGTTGTATGGCCAGTAAGCAGATTCTCCTTTCAATGTTCTTATGGTGCAGATTGGACACCACATGCACCTTACTTAATAACGGCTGTTAGGAATTTGATAAATCTTCTTGTTTTGGTATCTCCTTCATTTGCTTTAGATTTTAAAAATGTTATTCCAATGGTCACTAAAAATGCTCAATGTGCTGCACAAATTGTGGTACATGTTTCTTCCCTCTCAGCAGGGACATTCCGTTTCATGACGGCTATATTTGTTCTACCATTGAGTATGATTTTGTTTAATGGGAACCACCACTCCGAGCATCCTGAGTAATGGAGTTATTAGGAAAGACTTCATTGTTTTGCTAGGTGCTTGTTTTGATTATTTCCTTTATCATTTATATTCATCAATTTCACAGTGGGTTAATATATTTGAATCGTGAAATGTGGTTATGTGTTTATTGTTTACAGCAGGGTCATGTGGTTGTATGGCGAGAAAGTAGATTCAGCATTCAATGGTTTTTTGGTGGAGATTGGACACCACATGCACCCTACTGAACACCGAATGTTCGGAATGTGACAAATCTTCTTGTTAGGTATCTCCTTCATTTGCTTAATATTTTTTAAAATCTTATTTCAATGGTCACTAAGAATAACAATGTGCTGCACTAATTGTAGTACATGTATCTTCCCTCTCAATAGGGAGAGTCCGTTTTGTGACTGCCATGTTTGTTCAATCATCGAGTGTAATTTTGTTGGATGGGAACCACCAGTCCAAACATTCTGATGATTGGAGTTATTATAAAGACTTTTTTCTTTTGCTTGTTGCTTCTTTTGATTGCTACTATTGTCACTTATACTCATCAATTTCACAGTGGAGTAATGTATTTGAATCGTTAAAAGTGGGTTAATGTTTGTTGTTTACAGCAGGGTCATCTTGTTGTAAGACCAGAAAACAGATTCTCCTGTCAATGGGTTTTTGGTGCAGATTGGACACCACATGCGCTTTACTGAATTACGAATGCTCGGAATTTTATAAATCTTCTTGTTTAGGTATCTCTTTTCATTTGCTTTATATGTTTCAAAATGTTGTTGCAATGGTCACTAAGAATAACAATGTGCTGCACTAATTGTAGTACATGTTTCTTCCCTCTCAGTATGGAGAGTCCGTTTTATGACTGCTATGTTTGTTCAATCATCGAGTGTAATTTTGTTGGATGGGAACCACCAGTCCAAACATTCTGATGATTGGAGTTATTATAAAGACTTTTTTCTTTTGCTTGTTGCTTCTTTTGATTGCTACTATTGTCACTTATACTCATCAATTTCACAGTGGAGTAATGTATTTGATTTGTGAAATGTGAGTAAATGTTTGCTGTTTAAAGCACATGCACTTAACTGAATAACGAATGTTCGGAATTTGATAAATCTTCTATTTTAAGAATCTCCTTTCATTGCTTTATATTTTTAAAAATGTTATTGCAATGGTCACTAACAATAATCAATGTCGTGCACAAATTGTGGTACATGTTTCTTCCGTCTCAATAGGGAAATTTCGTTTCATGACTACTATGTTTGTTCCACCTTCGAGTGTGATTTGTTGGATGGGAACCACCACTCTGAACATTCTGACTATTCGAGTTATAAGGAAAGCCTTCATTGTTTTGCTAGGTGCTTCTTTTGATTGTTACCCTTCTCACTTATATTCATCAATTTCACAGTGGGTTAATGTATTTTAATCGTGAATTGCGGGTAAATGTTTGTTGTTTACAACAGGGTCATTTGGTTGTATGGCCGCAAAGCAGATTCTCCCAGCAGGGAGATTCCTTTTAATGACTGCTATGTTTGTTCTCCCTTTTACTGTGATTTAGTTGGTTGGGAACCACCAATCCGAGCATTCTGACGATTGGAGTTATTTGAAAGACTTTTTTTTTTTTTTTGCTTGGAGCTGATTATGATTGATACTGTTATAACTTATATTCATCAATTTCACAGTGGAGTAATGTATTCGAATCGTTAAATGTGGGTAAATGTTTGTTGTTTACAGCGGGGTCATCTGGTTGTATGGCCCGAAATCAGATTCTGCATTCAATGGTATTTTGGTGGAGATTGGACACCACATGCACCCTACTGAACACCGAATGTTCGGGATTTGATAAATCTTCTTGTTTTGCTATCTCTTTCATTTGCTTTATATTTTTAAAAACTTGTTTCAATGGTCACTAAAAATAACAATGTGCTGCACTAATTGTAGCACATGTTTCTTGTCTCTCAATAGGGAGACTCCGTTTTATGACTGCTATGTTTGTTCAGTCATCGAGTGTAATTTTGTTGGATGGGAACCACTAGTCCAAAGATATTGATGATTGGAGTTATTATAAAGCCTTTTTTCTTTTGCTTGTTGCTTCTTTTGATTGCTACTATTGTCACTTATACTCATAAATTTCACAGTGGAGTAATGTATTTGATTTGTGAAATGTGGGTAAATGTTTGCTGTTTACAGCACATGCACTTAACTGAATAACGAATGTTCGGAATTTGATAAATCTTCTATTTTAAGAATCTCCTTTCATTGCTTTATATTTTTAAAAATGTTATTGCAATGGTCACTAACAATAATCAGTGTGGTGCACAAATTGTGGTACATGTTTCTTCCGTCTCAATAGGGAAATTTCGTTTCATGACTACTATGTTTGTTCCACCTTCGAGTGTGATTTGTTGGATGGGAAGCACCACTCTGAACATTCTGACTATTCGAGTTATAAGGAAAGCCTTCTTTGTTTTGCTAGGTGCTTCTTTTGATTGTTACCCTTCTCACTTATATTCATCAATTTCACAGTGTGTTAATGTATGTTAATCGTGAAATGCGGGTAAATGTTTGTTGTTTACAACAGGGTCATTTGGTTGTATGGCCGCAAAGCAGATTCTCCCAGCAGGGAGATTCCTTTTAATGACTGCTATGTTTGTTCTCCCTTTTAGTGTGATTTTGTTGGTTGGGAACCACCAATCCGAGCATTCTGACGATTGGAGTTATTTGAAAGCCGTTTTTTTTGCTTGTAGCTGATTATGATTGATACTGTTATAACTTATATTCATCAATTTCACAGTGGAGTAATGTATTCGAATCGTTAAATGTGGGTAAATGTTTGTTGTTTACAGCGGGGTCATCTGGTAGTATGGGCCGAAATCAGATTCTACATTCAATGGTATTTTGGTGGAGATTGGACACCACATGCACCCTACTAAACACCGAATGTTCGGGATTTGATAAATCTTCTTGTTTTGGTATCTCTTTCATTTGCTTTATATTTTTAAAAACTTGTTTCAATGGTCACTAAAAATAACAATGTGCTGCACTAATTGTAGCACATGTTTCTTGTCTCTCAATAGGGAGAATCCGTTTCATGACTGCTATGTTTGTTCTACCAACGAGTGTGATTTTGTTGGATGGGAACCACCACTCCAAACATTGTGACGACTGGAGTTAATAGGAAAGACTTTTTTCTTTTGCTAAGTACTTGTTTTGATTAGTACTCTTATCGCTTATATTCAGTAACTTCACAGGGGAGTAATGTATTTGAATCGTGAAATGTGGGTAAATGTTTGTTGTTTACAACAGGGTCATTTGGTTGTATGGCCACAAAGCAGATTCTCTCAGCAGGGAGATTCCTTTTAATGACTGCTATGTTTGTTCTACCTTTTAGTGTGATTTTGTTGGATGGGAACCGCCACTCCGAGCATCCTGAGTATTGGAAGTATTAGGAAAGACTTCGTTGTTTTGCTAGGTGCTTGTATTGATTCTTTCCCTTATCATATATATACATCAATTTCACAGTGGAGTAATGTATTTGAATTGTTAAAAGTGGGTTAATGTTTGTTGTTTACAGCAGGGTCATCTTGTTGTAAGACCAGAAAACAGATTCTCCTTTCAATGGGTTTTTGGTGCAGATTGGACACCACATGCGCTTTACTGAATAACGAATGCTCGGAATTTTATAAATCTTCTTGTTTAGGTATCTCTTTTCATTTGCTTTATATGTTTCAAAATCTTGTTGCAATGGTCACTAAGAATAACAGTGTGCTGCACTAATTGTAGTAGATGTTTCTTCCCTCTCAGTATGGAGAGTCCGTTTTATGACTGCTATGTTTGTTCAATCATCGAGTGTAATTTTGTTGGATGGGAACCACCAGTCCAAACATTCTGATGATTGGAGTTATTATAAAGACTTTTTTCTTTTGCTTGTTGCTTCTTTTGATTGCTACTATTGTCACTTATACTCATCAATTTCACAGTGGAGTAATGTATTTGATTTGTGAAATGTGAGTAAATGTTTGCTGTTTAAAGTACATGCACTTAACTGAATAACGAATGTTCGGAATTTGATAAATCTTCTATTTTAAGAATCTCCTTTAATTGCTTTATATTTTTAAAAATGTTATTGCAATGGTCACTAACAATAATCAATGTCGTGCACAAATTGTGGTACATGTTTCTTCCGTCTCAATAGGGAAATTTCGTTTCATGACTACTATGTTTGTTCCACCTTCGAGTGTGATTTGTTGGATGGTAACCACCACTCTGAACATTCTGACTATTCGAGTTATAAGGAAAGCCTTCTTTGTTTTGCTAGGTGCTTCTTTTGATTGTTACCCTTCTCACTTATATTCATCAATTTCACAGTGGGTTAATGTATTTTAATCGTGAATTGCGGGTAAATGTTTGTTGTTTACAACAAGGTCATTTGGTTGTACGGCCGCAAAGCAGATTCTCCCAGCAGGGAGATTCCTTTTAATGACTGCTATGTTTGTTCTCCCTTTTAGTGTGATTTTGTTGGTTGGGAACCACCAATCCGAGCATTCTGACGATTGGAGTTATTTGAAAGACTTTTTTTTTTTTTTTTTTTTTTTTTTGCTTGGAGCTGATTATGATTGATACTGTTATAACTTATATTCATCAATTTCACAGTGGAGTAATGTATTTGAATCGTTAAAAGTGGGTTAATGTTTGTTGTTTACAGCAGGGTCATCTTGTTGTAAGACCAGAAAACAGATTCTCCATTCAATGGGTTTTTGGTGCAGATTGGACACCACATGCGCTTTACTGAATAACGAATGCTCGGAATTTTATAAATCTTCTTGTTTAGGTATCTCTTTTCATTTGCTTTATATGTTTCAAAATCTTGTTGCAATGGTCACTAAGAATAACAATGTGCTGCACTAATTGTAGTACATGTTTCTTCCCTCTCAGTATGGAGAGTCCGTTTTATGACTGCTATGTTTGTTCAATCATCGAGTGTAATTTTGTTGGATGGGAACCACCAGTCCAAACATTCTGATGATTGGAGTTATTATAAAGACTTTTTTCTTTTGCTTGTTGCTTCTTTTGATTGCTACTATTGTCACTTATACTCATCAATTTCACAGTGGAGTAATGTATTTGATTTGTGAAATGTGGGTAAATGTTTGCTGTTTACAGCACATGCACTTAACTGAATAACGAATGTTCGGAATTTGATAAATCTTCTATTTTAAGAATCTCCTTTAATTGCTTTATATTTTTAAAAATGTTATTGCAATGGTCACTAACAATAATCAGTGTGGTGCACAAATTGTGGTACATGTTTCTTCCGTCTCAATAGGGAAATTTCGTTTCATGACTACTATGTTTGTTCCACCTTCGAGTGTGATTTGTTGGATGGGAACCACCACTCTGAACATTCTGACTATTCGAGTTATAAGGAAAGCCTTCTTTGTTTTGCTAGGTGCTTCTTTTGATTGTTACCCTTCTCACTTATATTTCACAGTGTGTTAATGTATGTTAATCGTGAAATGCGGGTAAATGTTTGTTGTTTACAACAGGGTCATTTGGTTGTATGGCCGCAAAGCAGATTCTCTCAGCAGGGAGATTCCTTTTAATGACTGCTATGTTTGTTCTCCCTTTTAGTGTGATTTTGTTGGTTGGGAACCACCAATCCGAGCATTCTGACGATTGGAGTTATTTGAAAGACTTTTTTTTTTTGCTTGGAGCTTATTATGATTGATACTGTTATAACTTATATTCATCAATTTCACAGTGGAGTAATGTATTCGAATCGTTAAATGTGGGTAAATGTTTGTTGTTTACAGTGTGGTCATCTGGTTGTATGGCCGGAAAGCAGATTCTCTCAGCAGGGAGATTTCTTTTAATGACTGCTATGTTTGTTCTCCCTTTTAGTGTGATTTTGTTGGTTGGGAACCACCAATCCGAGCATTCTGACGATTGGAGTTATTTGAAAGACTTTTTTTTTTGCTTGGAGCTTATTATGATTGATACTGTTATAACTTATGTTCATCAATTTCACAGTGGAGTAATGTATTCGAATCGTTAAATGTGGGTAAATGTTTGTTGTTTACAGCGTGGTCATCTGGTTGTATGGCCCGAAATCAGATTCTGCATTCAATGGTATTTTGGTGGAGATTGGACACCACATGCACCCTACTGAACACCGAATGTTCGGGATTTGATAAATCTGCTTGTTTTTGTATCGCTTTCATTTGGTTTATATTTTTAAAAACTTGTTTCAATGGTCACTAAAAATAACAATGTGCTGCACTAATTGTAGCACATGTTTCTTGTCTCTCAATAGGGAGAATCCGTTTCATGACTGCTATGTTTGTTCTACCAACGAGTGTGATTTTGTTGGATGGGAACCACCACTCCAAACATTGTGACGACTGGAGTTAATAGGAAAGACTTTTTTCTTTTGCTAAGTACTTGTTTTGATTAGTACTCTTATCGCTTATATTCAGTAACTTCACAGGGGAGTAATGTATTTGAATCGTGAAATGTGGGTAAATGTTTGTTGTTTACAACAGGGTCATTTGGAAGTATGGCCACAAAGCAGATTCTCTCAGCAGGGAGATTCCTTTTAATGACTGCTATGTTTGTTCTACCTTTTAGTGTGATTTTGTTGGATGGGAACCGCCACTCCGAGCATCCTGAGTATCGGAAGTATTAGGAAAGACTTCGTTGTTTTGCTAGGTGCTTGTATTGATTCTTTCCCTTATCATATATATACATCAATTTCACAGTGGAGTAATGTATTTGAATCGTGAAAAGTGGGTTAATGTTTGTTGTTTACAGCAGGGTCATCTTGTTGTAAGACCAGAAAACAGATTCTCCATTCAATGGGTTTTTGGTGCAGATTGGACACCACATGCGCTTTACTGAATAACGAATGCTCGGAATTTAATAAATCTTCTTGTTTAGGTATCTCTTTTCATTTGCTTTATATGTTTCAAAATCTTGTTGCAATGGTCACTAAAAATAATCAATGTGCTCCACAAATTGTGGTACATGTTTCTTACATCTCAATAGGTGATTCCGGTTCATGACTGCTATGTTTGTTGAATCATCGAGTGTGATTTTGTTGGATGGGAACTACCACTCTGAGCATTCTTACGATTGGAGTTATTAGAAAGACTTTTTCCTTTTGCTTGGAGCTTTTTTTGATTGATACCCTTATAACATATATTCATCAGTTTCACAGTGGAGTAATGTATTTGATTTGTGAAATGAGGGTAAAGGTTTGTTGCCTACAGCAGGGCCTCTGGTTGTATGGCCAGAAAGCAGATTCTCCATTAAAAGGTCTTTTGGTACAGATTGGACACCACATGCACTTTACTCAATAACGAATGTTCGGTATGTGATATATCTTCGTGTTTAGGTATCTTCTTCATTTGCTTTATATTTTTTATAGCCTTATTGCAATGGTCACTAAAAATAATCAATGTGCTGCACAAATTGTGGTACATGTTTCTTTCCTCTCAGCAGGGAGATTCCGTTTCGTGACTGCTATAATTGTTCTACCATCGAGTGTGATTTTGTTGGATGGGAACCACCACTCCGAGCATCCTGAGTATTGGAGTAATTAGGAAAGACTTCATTGTTTTGCTAGGTGCTTGTTTCGATTATTTCCTTTATCATTTATATTCATCAATTTCACAGTGGGTTAATATATTTGAATCGTGAAATGTGGTTATGTGTTTATTGGTTACAGCAGGGTCATGTGGTTGTATGGCCAGAAAGTAGATTCAGCATTCAATGGTTTTTTGGTGGAGATTGGACACCACATGCACCCTACTGAACACCGAATGTTCGGAATGTGACAAATCTTCTTGTTTAGGTATCTCCTTCATTTGCTTAGTATTTTTTAAAATCTTATTTCAATGGTCACTAAGAATAACAATGTGCTGCACTAATTGTAGTACATGTTTCTTCCCTCTCAATAGGGAGAGTCCGTTTTATGACTGCTATGTTTGTTCAATCATTGAGTGTAATTTTGTTGGATGGGAACCACCAGTCCAAACATTCTGATGATTGGAGTTATTATAAAGACTTTTTTCTTTTGCTTGTTGCTTCTTTTGATTGCTACTATTGTCACTTATACTCATCAATTTCACAGTGGAGTAATGTATTTGATTTGTGAAATGTGGGTAAATGTTTGCTGTTTACAGCACATGCACTTAACTGAATAACGAATGTTCGGAATTTGTTAAATCTTCTATTTTAAGAATCTCCTTTAATTGCTTTATATTTTTAAAAATGTTATTGCAATGGTCAGTAAAAAAAATCAATGTGCTGCACAAATTGTGGTACATGTTTCATTCCTCTCAGCAGGGAGATTCCGTTTCGTGACTGCTATAATTGTTCTACCATCGAGTGTGATTTTGTTGGATGGGAACCACCACTCCGAGCATCCTGAGTATTGGAGTAATTAGGAAAGACTTCATTGTTTTGCTAGGTGCTTGTTTTGATTCTTCCCCTTATCACTTATATTCATCAATTTCACTGTGGAGTAATGTATTTGAATCGTGAACTGTAGGTAAATGTTTGTTGTTTACAGCAGGGTCATCTGGTTGTGAGGCCAGAAAGCAGATTCTCCATTCAAGTGTTTTTTGGTGCCAATTATACACCACATGCAGTTTACTGAATAACAAATGGTCAGAATTTGATAAATCTTCTTGTTTAGGTATCTCCTTCATTTTCTTTATATGTTTAAAAATCTTATTGCAAAGGTCACTAAAAACAATCAATGTGCTCCACAAATTATGGTACATGTTTCTTACCTCTCAACAGGGAGATGCTGTTTCATGACTGCTATGTTTTGTTGAAACATCGAGTGTGGTTTTGTTGGATGGGAACCACCACTCCGAGCATCCTGAGTATTGGAGTTAGTAGGAAAGATTTCATTGTTTTGCTATGTTCCTATTTTGATTGTTGCCCTTATCACATATAATCATCAATTTCAAAGTGGTTTAATATATTTGAATCGTGAAATGTGGTTATGTGTTTGTTGTTTACAGCAGGGTCATCTGGTTGTATTTCCAGAAGGCAGATTCTGTATTCAAAGGGTTTTTGGTGCAGATTGCACACCACATGCACCTTACTTAACACCGAATGTACATAATTTGATAAATGTTTTGGTTTTGGGATCTCCATCATTTGCTTTATATTTTTAATAAATGTTATTACAATGTTCACTTAAAATAATCAATGTGCTGCACAAATTGTGGTACTTGTTTCTTCCCTCTCAACAGGGAGACTCCTTTTCATGACTGCTATGTTTGTTCAAACATCGAGTGTGATTTTGTTGGATGGGAACCACCACTCCGAGCATTCTGACGATTGTAGTTATTAGAAAGACTTTTTTCTTTTGCTAGGTGCTTCCGTTGATTGATACCTTAATCACATATATTCATCAATTTCACAGTGGAGTAATGTATTTCATTTGTGAAATGTTGGTAAATGTTTGTTGTTTACGAGAGGGTCATCTGGTTGTATGGCCAGAAAGCAGATTCTCCTTTCAATGTTCTTATGGTGCAGATTGGACACCACATGCACCTTACTTAATAACGGCTGTTAGGAATTTGATAAATCTTATTGTTTTGGTATCTCCTTCATTTGCTTTAGATTTTTAAAAATGATATTCCAATGGTCACTAAAAATGCTCAATGTGCTGCACAAATTGTGGTACATGTTTCATGACGGCTATATTTGTTCTACCATTGAGTATGATTTTGTTTAATGGGAACCACCACTCCGAGCATCCTGAGTATTGGAGTTATTAGGAAAGACTTCATTGTTTTGGTAGGTGCTTGTTTTGATTATTTCCTTTATCATTTATATTCATCAATTTCACAGTGGGTTAATATATTTGAATCGTGAAATGTGGTTATGTGTTTATTGGTTACAGCAGGGTCATGTGGTTGTATGGCCAGAAAGTAGATTCAGCATTCAATGGTTTTTTGGTGGAGATTGGACACCACATGCACCCTACTGAACACCGAATGTTCGGAATGTGACAAATCTTCTTGTTTAGGTATCTCCTTCATTTGCTTAGTATTTTTTAAAATCTTATTTCAATGGTCACTAAGAGTAACAATGTGCTGCACTAATTGTAGTACTTGTTTCTTCCCTCTCAATAGGGAGAGTCCGTTTTATGACTGCTATGTTTGTTCAATCATTGAGTGTAATTTTGTTGGATGGGAACCACCAGTCCAAACATTCTGATGATTGGAGTTATTATAAAGACTTTTTTCATTTGCTTGTTGCTTCTTTTGATTGCTACTATTGTCACTTATACTCATCAATTTCACAGTGGAGTAATGTATTTGATTTGTGAAATGTGGGTAAATGTTTGCTGTTTACAGCACATGCACTTAACTGAATAACGAATGTTCGGAATTTGATAAATCTTCTATTTAAAGAATCTCCTTTAATTGCTTTATATTTTTAAAATTGTTATTGCAATGGTCACTAACAATAATCAATGTGGTGCACAAATTGTGGTACATGTTTCTTCCGTCTCAATAGGGAAATTTCGTTTCATGACTACTATGTTTGTTCCACCTTCGAGTGTGATTTGTTGGATGGGAACCACCACTCTGAACATTCTGACTATTCGAGTTATAAGGAAAGCCTTCTTTGTTTTGCTAGGTGCTTCTTTTGATTGTTACCCTTCTCACTTATATTCATCAATTTCACAGTGGGTTAATGTATTTTAATCGTGAAATGCGGGTAAATGTTTGTTGTTTACAACAGGGTCATTTGGTTGTATGGCCGCAAAGCAGATTCTCTCAGCAGGGAGATTCCTTTTAATGACTGCTATGTTTGTTCTCCCTTTTAGTGTGATTTTGTTGGTTGGGAACCACCAATCCGAGCATTCTGACGATTGGAGTTATTTGAAAGACTTTTTTTTTTTTTGCTTGGAGCTTATTATGATTGATACTGTTATAACTTATATTCATCAATTTCACAGTGGAGTAATGTATTCGAATTGTTAAATGTGGGTAAATGTTTGTTGTTTACAGCGGGGTTATCTCCTTGTGTGGCCCGAAATCAGATTCTGCATTCAATGGTATTTTGGTGGAGATTGGACACCACATGCACCCTACTGAACACCGAATGTTCAGGATTTGATAAATCTTCTTGTTTTGGTATCTCTTTCATTTGCTTTATATTTTCAAAAACTTGTTTCAATGGTCACTAAAAATAACAATGTGCTGCACTAATTGTAGCACATGTTTCTTGTCTCTCAATAGGGAGAATCCGTTTCATGACTGCTATGTTTGTTCTACCAACGAGTGTGATTTTGTTGGATGGGAACCACCACTCCAAACATTGTGACGACTGGAGTTAATAGGAAAGACTTTTTTCTTTTGCTAAGTACTTGTTTTGATTAGTACTCTTATCGCTTATATTCAGTAACTTCACAGGGGAGTAATGTATTTGAATCGTGAAATGTGGGTAAATGTTTGTTGTTTACAACAGGGTCATTTGGTTGTATGGCCACAAAGCAGATTCTCTCAGCAGGGAGATTCCTTTTAATGACTGCTATGTTTGTTCTACCTTTTAGTGTGATTTTGTTGGATGGGAACCGCCACTCCGAGCATCCTGAGTATTGGAAGTATTAGGAAATACTTCGTTGTTTTGCTAGGTGCTTGTATTGATTCTTTCCCTTATCATATATATACATCAATTTCACAGTGGAGTAATGTATTTGAATCGTTAAAAGTGGGTTAATGTTTGTTGTTTACAGCAGGGTCATCTTGTTGTAAGACCAGAAACCAGATTCTCCATTCAATATGTTTTTGGTGCAGATTGGACACCACATGCGCTTTACTGAATAACGAATGCTCGGAATTTTATAAATCTTCTTGTTTAGGTATCTCTTTTCATTTGCTTTATATGTTTAAAAATCTTGTTGCAATGGTCACTAAAAATAATCAATGTGCTCCACAAATTGTGGTACATGTTTCTTCCCTCTCAATAGGTGATTGCGTTTCATGACTGCTATGTTTGTTCAATCATCGAGTGTGATTTTGTTGGATGGGAACTACCACTCCGAGCATTCTTACGATTGGAGTTATTAGAAAGACTTTTTTCTTTTGCTTGGAGCTTTTTTGATTGATACCCTTATAACTTATATTCATCAATTTCACAGTGGAGTAATGTATTTGATTTGTGAATTGAGGGTAAAGGTTTGTTGCTTACAGCAGGGCCTCTGGTTGTATGGCCAGAAAGCAGATTCTCCATTAAATGGTCTTTTGGTACAGATTGGACACCACATGCACTTTACTCAATAAGGAATGTTCGGAATGTGATATATCTTCATGTTTAGGTATCTTCTTCATTTGCTTTATATATTTTATAGCCTTATTGCAATGGTCACTAAAAATAATCAATGTGCTGCACAAATTGTGGTACATGTTTCTTTCCTCTCAGCAGGGAGATTCCGTTTCGTGACTGCTATAATTGTTCTACCATCGAGTGTGATTTTGTTGGATGGGAACCACCACTCCGAGCATCCTGAGTATTGGAGTAATTAGGAAAGACTTCATTGTTTTGCTAGGTGCTTGTTTTGATTCTTCCCCTTATCACTTATATTCATCAATTTCACTGTGGAGTAATGTATTTGAATCGTGAACTGTGGGTAAATGTTTGTTGTTTACAGCAGGGTCATCTGGTTGTAAGGCCAGAAAGCAGATTCTCCATTCAAGTGTTTTTTGGTGCCAATTATACACCACATGCAGTTTACTGAATAACAAATGGTCAGCATTTGATAAATCTTCTTGTTTAGGTATCTCCTTCATTTTCTTTATATGTTTAAAAATCTTATTGCAAAGGTCACTAAAAACAATCAATGTGCTGCACAAATTGTGGTACTTGTTTCTTCCCTCTCAATAGGGAGACTCCTTTTCATGACTGCTATGTTTGTTCAAACATCGAGTGTGATTTTGTTGGATGGGAACCACCACTCCGAGCATTCTGACGATTGTAGTTATTAGAAAGACTTTTTTCTTTTGCTAGGTGCTTCCGTTGATTGATACCTAAATCACATATATTCATCAATTTCACAGTGGAGTAATGTATTTCATTTGTGAAATGTTGGTAAATGTTTGTTGTTTACGAGCGGGTCATCTGGTTGTATGGCCAGAAAGCAGATTCTCCTTTCAATGTTCTTATGGTGCAGATTGGACACCACATGCACCTTACTTAATAACGGCTGTTAGGAATTTGATAAATCTTCTTGTTTTGGTATCTCCTTCATTTGCTTTAGATTTTTAAAAATGATATTCCAATGGTCACTAAAAATGCTCAATGTGCTGCACAAATTGTGGTACATGTTTCATGACGGCTATATTTGTTCTACCATTGAGTATGATTTTGTTTAATGGGAACCACCACTCCGAGCATCCTGAGTATTGGAGTTATTAGGAAAGACTTCATTGTTTTGGTAGGTGCTTGTTTTGATTATTTCCTTTATCATTTATATTCATCAATTTCACAGTGGGTTAATATATTTGAATCGTGAAATGTGGTTATGTGTTTATTGTTTACAGCAGGGTCATGTGGTTGTATGGCCAGAAAGTAGATTCAGCATTCAATGGTTTTTTGGTGGAGATTGGACACCACATGCACCCTACTGAACACCGAATGTTCGGAATGTGACAAATCTTCTTGTTTAGGTATCTCCTTCATTTGCTTAATATTTTTAAAAATCTTATTTCAATGGTCACTAAGAATAACAATGTGCTGCACTAATTGTAGTACATGTTTCTTCCCTCTCAATAGGGAGAGCCCGTTTTATGACTGCTATGTTTGTTCAATCATCGAGTGTTATTTTGTTGGATGGGAATCACCAGTCCATACATTCTGATGATTGGAGTTATTATAAAGACTTTTTTCTTTTGCTTGTTGCTTCTTTTGATTGCTACTATTGTCACTTATACTCATCAATTTCACAGTGGAGTAATGTATTTGATTTGTGAAATGTGGGTAAATGTTTGCTGTTTACAGCACATGCACTTAACTGAATAACGAATGTTCGGAATTTGATAAATCTTCTATTTTAAGAATCTCCTTTAATTGCTTTATATTTTTAAAATTGTTATTGCAATGGTCACTAACAATAATCAATGTGGTGCACAAATTGTGGTACATGTTTCTTCCGTCTCAATAGGGAAATTTCGTTTCATGACTACTATGTTTGTTCCACCTTCGAGTGTGATTTGTTGGATGGGAACCACCACTCTGAACATTCTGACTATTCGAGTTATAAGGAAAGCCTTCTTTGTTTTGCTAGGTGCTTCTTTTGATTGTTACCCTTCTCACTTATATTCATCAATTTCACAGTGGGTTAATGTATTTTAATCGTGAAATGCGGGTAAATGTTTGTTGTTTACAACAGGGTCATTTGGTTGTATGGCCGCAAAGCAGATTCTCTCAGCAGGGAGATTCCTTTTAATGACTGCTATGTTTGTTCTCCCTTTTAGTGTGATTTTGTTGGTTGGGAACCACCAATCCGAGCATTCTGACGATTGGAGTTATTTGAAAGACTTTTTTTTTTTTTTTGCGTGGAGCTTATTATGATTGATACTGTTATAACTTATATTCATCAATTTCACAGTGGAGTAATGTATTCGAATCGTTAAATGTGGGTAAATGTTTGTTGTTTACAGTGGGGTCATCTGGTTGTATGGCCCGAAATCAGATTCTGCATTCAATAGTATTTTGGTGTAGATTGGACACCACATGCACCCTACTGAACACCGAATGTCTGGGATTTGATAAATCTTCTTGTTTTGGTATCTCTTTCATTTGCTTTATATTTTTAAAAACTTGTTTCAATGGTCACTAAAAATAACAATGTGCTGCACTAATTGTAGCACATGTTTCTTGTCTCTCAATAGGGAGAATCCGTTTCATGACTGCTAAGTTTGTTCTACCAACGAGTGTGATTTTGTTGGATGGGAACCACCACTCCAAACATTGTGACGACTGGAGTTAATAGGAAAGACTTTTTTCTTTTGCTAAGTACTTGTTTTGATTAGTACTCTTATCGCTTATATTCAGTAACTTCACAGGGGAGTAATGTATTTGAATCGTGAAATGTGGGTAAATGTTTGTTGTTTACAACAGGGTCATTTGGTTGTATGGCCACAAAGCAGATTCTCTCAGCAGGGAGATTCCTTTTAATGACTGCTATGTTTGTTCTACCTTTTAGTGTGATTTTGTTGGATGGGAACCACCACTCCGAGCATCCTGAGTATTGGAAGTATTAGGAAAGACTTCGTTGTTTTGCTAGGTGCTTGTATTGATTCTTTCCCTTATCATATATATACATCAATTTCACAGTGGAGTACTGTATTTGAATCGTGAAAAGTGGGTTAATGTTTGTTGTTTACAGCAGGGTCATCTTGTTGTAAGACCAGAAAACAGATTCTCCATTCAATGGGTTTTTGGTGCAGATTGGACACCACATGCGCTTTACTGAATAACGAATGCTCGGAATTTTATAAATCTTCATGTTTAGGTATCTCTTTTCATTTGCTTTATATGTTTCAAAATCTTGTTGCAATGGTCACTAAAAACAATCAATGTGCTCCACAAATTATGGTACATGTTTCTTCCCTCTCAATAGGTGATTCCGTTTCATGACTGCTATGTTTGTTCAATCATCGAGTGTGATTTTGTTGGATGGGAACTACCACTCCGAGCATTCTTACGATTGGAGTTATTAGAAAGACTTTTTCCTTTTGCTTGGAGCTTTTTTTGATTGATACCCTTATAACTTAATATTCATCAATTTCACAGTGGAGTAATGTATTTGATTTGTGAAATGAGGGTAAAGGTTTGTTGCTTACAGCAGGGCCTCTGGTTGTATGGCCAGAAAGCAGATTCTCCATTAAATGGTCTTTTGGTACAGATTGGACACCACATGCACTTTACTCAATAAGGAATGTTCGGAATGTGATATATCTTCGTGTTTAGGTATCTTCTTCATTTGCTTTATATTTTTTATAGCCTTATTGCAATGGTCACTAAAAATAATCAATGTGCTGCACAAATTGTGGTACATGTTTCTTTCCTCTCAGCAGGTAGATTCCGTTTCATGACTCCTATAATTGTTCTACCATCGAGTGTGATTTTGTTGGATGGGAACCACCACTCCGAGCATCCTGAGTATTGGAGTAATTAGGAAAGACTTCATTGTTTTGCTAGGTGCTTGTTTTGATTCTTCCCCTTATCACTTATATTCATCAATTTCACTGTGGAGTAACGTATTTGAATCGTGAACTGTGGGTAAATGTTTGTTGTTTACAGCAGGGTCATCTGGTTGCAAGGCCAGAAAGCAGATTCTCCATTCAAGTGTTTTTTGGTGCCAATTATACACCACATGCAGTTTACTGAATAACAAATGGTCAGAATTTGATAAATCTTCTTGTTTAGGTGTCTCCTTCATTTTCTTTATATGTTTCAAAATCTTGTTGCAATGGTCACTAAAAATAATCAATGTGCTCCACAAATTGTGGTACATGTTTCTTACCTCTCAACAGGGAGATGCTGTTTCATGACTGCTATGTTTTGTTGAAACATCGAGTGTGGTTTTGTTGGATGGTAACCACCACTCCGACTATCCTGAGTATTGGAGTTAGTAGGAAAGATTTCATTGTTTCGCTATGTTCCTATTTTGATTGTTGCCCTTATCACATATAATCATCAATTTCAAAGTGGTTTAATATATTTGAATCGTGAAATGTGGTTATGTGTTTGTTGTTTACAGCAGGGTCATCTGGTTGTATTTCCAGAAGGCAGATTCTGTATTCAAAGGGTTTTTGGTGCAGATTGCACACCACATGCACCTTACTTAACACCGAATGTACATAATTTGATAAATGTTTTGGTTTTGGGATCTCCATCATTTGCTTTATATTTTTAATAAATGTTATTACAATGTTCACTTAAAATAATCAATGTGCTGCACAAATTGTGGTACTTGTTTCTTCCCTCTCAACAGGGAGACTCCTTTTCATGACTGCTATGTTTGTTCAAACATCGAGTGTGATTTTGTTGGATGGGAACCACCACTCCGAGCATTCTGACGATTGTAGTTATTAGAAAGACTTTTTTCTTTTGCTAGGTGCTTCCGTTGATTGATACCTTAATCACATATATTCATCAATTTCACAGTGGAGTAATGTATTTCATTTGTGAAATGTTGGTAAATGTTTGTTGTTTACGAGAGGGTCATCTGGTTGTATGGCCAGAAAGCAGATTCTCCTTTCAATGTTCTTATGGTGCAGATTGGACACCACATGCACCTTACTTAATAACGGCTGTTAGGAATTTGATAAATCTTCTTGTTTTGGTATCTCCTTCATTTGCTTTAGATTTTTAAAAATGTTATTCCAATGGTCACTAACAATGCTCAATGTGCTGCACAAATTGTGGTACATGTTTCATGACGGCTATATTTGTTCTACCATTGAGTATGATTTTGTTTAATGGGAACCACCACTCCGAGCATCCTGAGTATTGGAGTTATTAGGAAAGACTTCATTGTTTTGGTAGGTGCTTGTTTTGATTATTTCCTTTATCATTTATATTCATCAATTTCACAGTGGGTTAATATATTTGAATCGTGAAATGTGGTTATGTGTTTATTGGTTACAGCAGGGTCATGTGGTTGTATGGCCAGAAAGTAGATTCAGCATTCAATGGTTTTTTGGTGGAGATTGGACACCACATGCACCCTACTGAACACCGAATGTTCGGAATGTGACAAATCTTCTTGTTTAGGTATCTCCTTCATTTGCTTAGTATTTTTTAAAATCTTATTTCAATGGTCACTAAGAGTAACAATGTGCTGCACTAATTGTAGTACTTGTTTCTTCCCTCTCAATAGGGAGAGTCCGTTTTATGACTGCTATGTTTGTTCAATCATTGAGTGTAATTTTGTTGGATGGGAACCACCAGTCCAAACATTCTGATGATTGGAGTTATTATAAAGACTTTTTTCATTTGCTTGTTGCTTCTTTTGATTGCTACTATTGTCACTTATACTCATCAATTTCACAGTGGAGTAATGTATTTGATTTGTGAAATGTGGGTAAATGTTTGCTGTTTACAGCACATGCACTTAACTGAATAACGAATGTTCGGAATTTGATAAATCTTCTATTTAAAGAATCTCCTTTAATTGCTTTATATTTTTAAAATTGTTATTGCAATGGTCACTAACAATAATCAATGTGGTGCACAAATTGTGGTACATGTTTCTTCCGTCTCAATAGGGAAATTTCGTTTCATGACTACTATGTTTGTTCCACCTTCGAGTGTGATTTGTTGGATGGGAACCACCACTCTGAACATTCTGACTATTCGAGTTATAAGGAAAGCCTTCTTTGTTTTGCTAGGTGCTTCTTTTGATTGTTACCCTTCTCACTTATATTCATCAATTTCACAGTGGGTTAATGTATTTTAATCGTGAAATGCGGGTAAATGTTTGTTGTTTACAACAGGGTCATTTGGTTGTATGGCCGCAAAGCAGATTCTCTCAGCAGGGAGATTCCTTTTAATGACTGCTATGTTTGTTCTCCCTTTTAGTGTGATTTTGTTGGTTGGGAACCACCAATCCGAGCATTCTGACGATTGGAGTTATTTGAAAGACTTTTTTTTTTTTGCTTGGAGCTTATTATGATTGATGCTGTTATAACTTATATTCATCAATTTCACAGTGGAGTAATGTATTCGAATTGTTAAATGTGGGTAAATGTTTGTTGTTTACAGCGGGGTTATCTCCTTGTGTGGCCCGAAATCAGATTCTGCATTCAATGGTATTTTGGTGGAGATTGGACACCACATGCACCCTACTGAACACCGAATGTTCAGGATTTGATAAATCTTCTTGTTTTGGTATCTCTTTCATTTGCTTTATATTTTCAAAAACTTGTTTCAATGGTCACTAAAAATAACAATGTGCTGCACTAATTGTAGCACATGTTTCTTGTCTCTCAATAGGGAGAATCCGTTTCATGACTGCTATGTTTGTTCTACCAACGAGTGTGATTTTGTTGGATGGGAACCACCACTCCAAACATTGTGACGACTGGAGTTAATAGGAAAGACTTTTTTCTTTTGCTAAGTACTTGTTTTGATTAGTACTCTTATCGCTTATATTCAGTAACTTCACAGGGGAGTAATGTATTTGAATCGTGAAATGTGGGTAAATGTTTGTTGTTTACAACAGGGTCATTTGGTTGTATGGCCACAAAGCAGATTCTCTCAGCAGGGAGATTCCTTTTAATGACTGCTATGTTTGTTCTACCTTTTAGTGTGATTTTGTTGGATGGGAACCGCCACTCCGAGCATCCTGAGTATTGGAAGTATTAGGAAATACTTCGTTGTTTTGCTAGGTGCTTGTATTGATTCTTTCCCTTATCATATATATACATCAATTTCACAGTGGAGTAATGTATTTGAATCGTTAAAAGTGGGTTAATGTTTGTTGTTTACAGCAGGGTCATCTTGTTGTAAGACCAGAAACCAGATTCTCCATTCAATATGTTTTTGGTGCAGATTGGACACCACATGCGCTTTACTGAATAACGAATGCTCGGAATTTTATAAATCTTCTTGTTTAGGTATCTCTTTTCATTTGCTTTATATGTTTCAAAATCTTGTTGCAATGGTCACTAAAAATAATCAATGTGCTCCACAAATTGTGGTACATGTTTCTTCCCTCTCAATAGGTGATTGCGTTTCATGACTGCTATGTTTGTTCAATCATCGAGTGTGATTTTGTTGGATGGGAACTACCACTCCGAGCATTCTTACGATTGGAGTTATTAGAAAGACTTTTTTCTTTTGCTTGGAGCTTTTTTGATTGATACCCTTATAACTTATATTCATCAATTTCACAGTGGAGTAATGTATTTGATTTGTGAAATGAGGGTAAAGGTTTGTTGCTTACAGCAGGGCCTCTGGTTGTATGGCCAGAAAGCAGATTCTCCATTAAATGGTCTTTTGGTACAGATTGGACACCACATGCACTTTACTCAATAAGGAATGTTCGGAATGTGATATATCTTCATGTTTAGGTATCTTCTTCATTTGCTTTATATATTTTATAGCCTTATTGCAATGGTCACTAAAAATAATCAATGTGCTGCACAAATTGTGGTACATGTTTCTTTCCTCTCAGCAGGGAGATTCCGTTTCGTGACTGCTATAATTGTTCTACCATCGAGTGTGATTTTGTTGGATGGGAACCACCACTCCGAGCATCCTGAGTATTGGAGTAATTAGGAAAGACTTCATTGTTTTGCTAGGTGCTTGTTTTGATTCTTCCCCTTATCACTTATATTCATCAATTTCACTGTGGAGTAATGTATTTGAATCGTGAACTGTGGGTAAATGTTTGTTGTTTACAGCAGGGTCATCTGGTTGTAAGGCCAGAAAGCAGATTCTCCATTCAAGTGTTTTTTGGTGCCAATTATACACCACATGCAGTTTACTGAATAACAAATGGTCAGCATTTGATAAATCTTCTTGTTTAGGTATCTCCTTCATTTTCTTTATATGTTTAAAAATCTTATTGCAAAGGTCACTAAAAACAATCAATGTGCTGCACAAATTGTGGTACTTGTTTCTTCCCTCTCAATAGGGAGACTCCTTTTCATGACTGCTATGTTTGTTCAAACATCGAGTGTGATTTTGTTGGATGGGAACCACCACTCCGAGCATTCTGACGATTGTAGTTATTAGAAAGACTTTTTTCTTTTGCTAGGTGCTTCCGTTGATTGATACCTAAATCACATATATTCATCAATTTCACAGTGGAGTAATGTATTTCATTTGTGAAATGTTGGTAAATGTTTGTTGTTTACGAGCGGGTCATCTGGTTGTATGGCCAGAAAGCAGATTCTCCTTTCAATGTTCTTATGGTGCAGATTGGACACCACATGCACCTTACTTAATAACGGCTGTTAGGAATTTGATAAATCTTATTGTTTTGGTATCTCCTTCATTTGCTTTAGATTTTTAAAAATGATATTCCAATGGTCACTAAAAATGCTCAATGTGCTGCACAAATTGTGGTACATGTTTCATGACGGCTATATTTGTTCTACCATTGAGTATGATTTTGTTTAATGGGAACCACCACTCCGAGCATCCTGAGTATTGGAGTTATTAGGAAAGACTTCATTGTTTTGGTAGGTGCTTGTTTTGATTATTTCCTTTATCATTTATATTCATCAATTTCACAGTGGGTTAATATATTTGAATCGTGAAATGTGGTTATGTGTTTATTGTTTACAGCAGGGTCATGTGGTTGTATGGCCAGAAAGTAGATTCAGCATTCAATGGTTTTTTGGTGGAGATTGGACACCACATGCACCCTACTGAACACCGAATGTTCGGAATGTGACAAATCTTCTTGTTTAGGTATCTCCTTCATTTGCTTAATATTTTTAAAAATCTTATTTCAATGGTCACTAAGAATAACAATGTGCTGCACTAATTGTAGTACATGTTTCTTCCCTCTCAATAGGGAGAGCCCGTTTTATGACTGCTATGTTTGTTCAATCATCGAGTGTTATTTTGTTGGATGGGAATCACCAGTCCATACATTCTGATGATTGGAGTTATTATAAAGACTTTTTTCTTTTGCTTGTTGCTTCTTTTGATTGCTACTATTGTCACTTATACTCATCAATTTCACAGTGGAGTAATGTATTTGATTTGTGAAATGTGGGTAAATGTTTGCTGTTTACAGCACATGCACTTAACTGAATAACGAATGTTCGGAATTTGATAAATCTTCTATTTTAAGAATCTCCTTTAATTGCTTTATATTTTTAAAATTGTTATTGCAATGGTCACTAACAATAATCAATGTGGTGCACAAATTGTGGTACATGTTTCTTCCGTCTCAATAGGGAAATTTCGTTTCATGACTACTATGTTTGTTCCACCTTCGAGTGTGATTTGTTGGATGGGAACCACCACTCTGAACATTCTGACTATTCGAGTTATAAGGAAAGCCTTCTTTGTTTTGCTAGGTGCTTCTTTTGATTGTTACCCTTCTCACTTATATTCATCAATTTCACAGTGGGTTAATGTATTTTAATCGTGAAATGCGGGTAAATGTTTGTTGTTTACAACAGGGTCATTTGGTTGTATGGCCGCAAAGCAGATTCTCTCAGCAGGGAGATTCCTTTTAATGACTGCTATGTTTGTTCTCCCTTTTAGTGTGATTTTGTTGGTTGGGAACCACCAATCCGAGCATTCTGACGATTGGAGTTATTTGAAAGACTTTTTTTTTTTTTTTTTGCTTGGAGCTTATTATGATTGATACTGTTATAACTTATATTCATCAATTTCACAGTGGAGTAATGTATTCGAATCGTTAAATGTGGGTAAATGTTTGTTGTTTACAGTGGGGTCATCTGGTTGTATGGCCCGAAATCAGATTCTGCATTCAATAGTATTTTGGTGTAGATTGGACACCACATGCACCCTACTGAACACCGAATGTCTGGGATTTGATAAATCTTCTTGTTTTGGTATCTCTTTCATTTGCTTTATATTTTTAAAAACTTGTTTCAATGGTCACTAAAAATAACAATGTGCTGCACTAATTGTAGCACATGTTTCTTGTCTCTCAATAGGGAGAATCCGTTTCATGACTGCTAAGTTTGTTCTACCAACGAGTGTGATTTTGTTGGATGGGAACCACCACTCCAAACATTGTGACGACTGGAGTTAATAGGAAAGACTTTTTTCTTTTGCTAAGTACTTGTTTTGATTAGTACTCTTATCGCTTATATTCAGTAACTTCACAGGGGAGTAATGTATTTGAATCGTGAAATGTGGGTAAATGTTTGTTGTTTACAACAGGGTCATTTGGTTGTATGGCCACAAAGCAGATTCTCTCAGCAGGGAGATTCCTTTTAATGACTGCTATGTTTGTTCTACCTTTTAGTGTGATTTTGTTGGATGGGAACCACCACTCCGAGCATCCTGAGTATTGGAAGTATTAGGAAAGACTTCGTTGTTTTGCTAGGTGCTTGTATTGATTCTTTCCCTTATCATATATATACATCAATTTCACAGTGGAGTACTGTATTTGAATCGTGAAAAGTGGGTTAATGTTTGTTGTTTACAGCAGGGTCATCTTGTTGTAAGACCAGAAAACAGATTCTCCATTCAATGGGTTTTTGGTGCAGATTGGACACCACATGCGCTTTACTGAATAACGAATGCTCGGAATTTTATAAATCTTCATGTTTAGGTATCTCTTTTCATTTGCTTTATATGTTTCAAAATCTTGTTGCAATGGTCACTAAAAACAATCAATGTGCTCCACAAATTATGGTACATGTTTCTTCCCTCTCAATAGGTGATTCCGTTTCATGACTGCTATGTTTGTTCAATCATCGAGTGTGATTTTGTTGGATGGGAACTACCACTCCGAGCATTCTTACGATTGGAGTTATTAGAAAGACTTTTTCCTTTTGCTTGGAGCTTTTTTTGATTGATACCCTTATAACTTAATATTCATCAATTTCACAGTGGAGTAATGTATTTGATTTGTGAAATGAGGGTAAAGGTTTGTTGCTTAGAGCAGGGCCTCTGGTTGTATGGCCAGAAAGCAGATTCTCCATTAAATGGTCTTTTGGTACAGATTGGACACCACATGCACTTTACTCAATAAGGAATGTTCGGAATGTGATATATCTTCGTGTTTAGGTATCTTCTTCATTTGCTTTATATTTTTTATAGCCTTATTGCAATGGTCACTAAAAATAATCAATGTGCTGCACAAATTGTGGTACATGTTTCTTTCCTCTCAGCAGGTAGATTCCGTTTCATGACTCCTATAATTGTTCTACCATCGAGTGTGATTTTGTTGGATGGGAACCACCACTCCGAGCATCCTGAGTATTGGAGTAATTAGGAAAGACTTCATTGTTTTGCTAGGTGCTTGTTTTGATTCTTCCCCTTATCACTTATATTCATCAATTTCACTGTGGAGTAACGTATTTGAATCGTGAACTGTGGGTAAATGTTTGTTGTTTACAGCAGGGTCATCTGGTTGTAAGGCCAGAAAGCAGATTCTCCATTCAAGTGTTTTTTGGTGCCAATTATACACCACATGCAGTTTACTGAATAACAAATGGTCAGAATTTGATAAATCTTCTTGTTTAGGTGTCTCCTTCATTTTCTTTATATGTTTCAAAATCTTATTGCAAAGGTCACTAAAAACAATCAATGTGCTCCACAAATTATGGTACATGTTTCTTACCTCTCAACAGGGAGATGCTGTTTCATGACTGCTATGTTTTGTTGAAACATCGAGTGTGGTTTTGTTGGATGGGAACCACCACTCCGAGCATCCTGAGTATTGGAGTTAGTAGGAAAGATTTCATTGTTTTGCTATGTTCCTATTTTGATTGTTGCCCTTATCACATATAATCATCAATTTCAAAGTGGTTTAATATATTTGAATCGTGAAATGTGGTTATGTGTTTGTTGTTTACAGCAGGGTCATCTGGTTGTATTTCCAGAAAGCAGATTCTGTATTCAAAGGGTTTTTGGTGCAGATTGGACACCACATGCACCTTACTTAACACCGAATGTACATAATTTGATAAATGTTTTGGTTTTGGGATCTCCATCATTTGCTTTATATTTTTAATAAATGCTATTACAATGTTCACTTAAAATAATCAATGTGCTGCACAAATAGTGGTACTTGTTTCTTCCCTCTCAACAGGGAGACTCCTTTTCATGACTGCTATGTTTGTTCAAACATCGAGTGTGATTTTGTTGAATGGGAACCACCACTCCGAGCATTCTGACGATTGTAGTTATTAGAAAGACTTTTTTCTTTTGCTAGGTGCTTCCGTTGATTAATACCTTAATCACATATATTCATCAATTTCACAGTGGAGTAATGTATTTCATTTGTGAAATGTTGGTAAATGTTTGTTGTTTACGCGAGGGTCATCTGGTTGTATGGCCAGAAAGCAGATTCTCCTTTCAATGTTCTTATGGTGCAGATTGGACACCACATGCACCTTACTTAATAACGGCTGTTAGGAATTTGATAAATCTTCTTGTTTTGGTATCTCCTTCATTTGCTTTAGATTTTAAAAAAATGTTTTTCCAATGGTCACTAAAAATGCTCAATGTGCTGCACAAATTGTGGTGCATGTTTCTTCCCTCTCAGCAGGGACATTCCGTTTCATGACGGCTATATTTGTTCTACCATTGAGTATGAGTTTGTTTAATGGGAACCACCACTCCGAGTATCCTGAGTATTGGAGTTATTAGGAAAGACTTCATTGTTTTGGTAGGTGCTTGTTTTGATTATTTCCTTCATCATTTATATTCATCAATTTCACAGTGGGTTAATATATTTGAATCGTGAAATGTGGTTATGTGTTTATTGTTTACAGCAGGGTCATCTGGTTGTATGGCCAGAAAGTAGATTCAACATTCAATGGTTTTTTGGTGGAGATTGGACACCACATGCACCCTACTGAACACCGAATGTTCGGAATGTGACAAATCTTCTTGTTTAGGTATCTCCTTCATTTGCTTAATATTTTTAAAAATCTTATTTCAATGGTCACTAAGAATAACAATGTGCTGCACTAATTGTAGTACATGTTTCTTCCCTCTCAATAGGCAGAGTCCGTTTTATGACTGCTATGTTTGTTCAATCATCGAGTGTAATTTTGTTGGATGGGAACCACCAGTCCAAACGTTCTGATGATTGTAGTTATTATAAAGACCTTTTTCTTTTGCTTGTTGCTTCTTTTGATTGCTACTATTGTCACTTATACTCATCAATTTCACAGTGGAGTAATGTATTTGATTTGTGAAATGTGGGTAAATGTTTGCTGTTTACAGCACATGCACTTAACTGAATAACGAATGTTCGGAATTTGATAAATCTTCTGTTTTAAGAATCTCCTTTAATTGCTTTATATTTTTAAAAATGTTATTGCAATGGTCACTAACAATAATCAATGTGGTGCACAAATTGTGGTACATGTTTCTTCCGTCTCAATAGGGAAATTTCGTTTCATGACTACTATGTTTGTTCCACCTTCGAGTGTGATTTGTTGGATGGGAACCACCACTCTGAACATTCTGACTATTCGAGTTATAAGGAAAGCCTTCTTTGTTTTGCTAGGTGCTTCTTTTGATTGTTACCCTTCTCACTTATATTCATCAATTTCACAGTGGGTTAATGTATTTTAATCGTGAAATGCGGGTAAATGTAGTAGTAGTAGTAGTAGTAGTAGTTGTTGTTGTTTTATTCATCCGTAGATCTCTTTTTACAAGGATATAGGACATGTCAAAGTATTTACAAGCTTAGATCAATTTACAATAAGCTAATTCGTATACACATATATTTACAGACTTCTAGTTAGAGACAATCATTAGATTTTACTCCTGGTATACAATAATTTATTTACAAATAACTCATTAAATAATGTAATGCCACACTATTCACTCATATTTCACTATCAGTCACTGTACACACTATACACACATTGTTTCATAACACTTCACTCACTACACACACACACACACACACACACACACACACACACACACACACACACACACAGGTGATCCTTGGGCCATTTTCTGTACTGCAAGTTCCCATTTGCTATCCTGAAAAACTGAGTCAGCATCCCTTCATAATGAGTGAGATGTTGAGCTCAGAAAGAGGAAGAGGTGTTAGTATTGTGCTATGCATAGCTTGAGGGGAGAGTGTCTCTAGAAAGGAAAAAAGAAGAAAAAGAATAAAGTGAAGGTGTTATGTGGTATATTGGATGTTTTAATAATCATCATTATTATTATTATTTGTTTGTATAACATTTTGTTATCAAACCCCTACTCTGCTTTATCTAAGTAATCCTTCAATGTATAAAATGTATTGCATAACAGGTACTTTTTAGCTGCCTTCTTAAATAAGTGTATTTTTGAAATTTCTTTAATCTCTTTTGGTAATTTATTGTACAGTTTTATTCCTTGGTAGAAAATGCTGTTTTGAGTTTTGTGTTTATTTTTTCTTGGTAAATGTAAGTTGAGTCTATCTCTTGTTGCATGGTCATGGACAGAGCTGTTTGTGCAGTAATTGCCAATGTTACTTTTGATGTGTACAACTGACTGGTAAATCTGTTCACATGGAGCAGTTAAAATTCCCAGTGTTTTGAACAGATCTTTACAATGAGCTCGACTACTATTTCTGGTTATTATTCTTATGGCTCTTTTCTGGAGTTTGAAAATTGTGTTCATATTTTGTGGATTTGTTCCCCAAAAAAGAATGCCATAGCTAAGAATTGAGTGTATATATGAATAATATGTAACTAAAAGACACTGCATGTTACACACAGATGATAGAATTCTAAGGGCATAACATGCTGATGACATTCTATTTGCAAGTACCTTTGTGTGTTCGCACCACTTCAGCTGAGAGTCAATATTCATTCCTAGAAATTTTGCATTTGTTACACAGTCTATAGAGGTGCCATCTACATTTAATTTAACATTGTCATTTTTCCTCTTCAAACTGAAGTTCATGGCATTAGTTTTCTTTATGTTTAATGTCAATTTGCTGCTTATTGACCAATCGTAAACTTCCTTGAGAGTTTCATTTGCTTTCTCGGTAAGGAGTTCTCTTGTTCTCTCAGTGACTATAATATTGCTGTCATCAGCGAAGAGAATTTTCTCACCATGAGTAACACTACTGGGAAAGTCATTGATGTATATCAGGAATAGTATTGGTCCTAATATGCTACCTTGTGGAACCCCTATATTAATATGTTTTGGTTCTGATAAGTATTTTACTAAATGTTTAGATCTATTTGAAGTATGTGTTATCTCTACTCTTTGTACCCTATCTGTTAGGTATGATCGAAACCAGTCATTAGCTACCCCTCTTATTCCTAATGCTTCTAATTTATTTAATAGAATCTTGTGGTCGACTGTACCAAAAGCCTTAGAAAGATCCAAAAATATGCCTGTGACACACTCATCTTTATCAAGAGCATTATGTACAACTTTTGTGAATTCTACTATGGCTGACTCCGTATTTTTGCCACTTCGAAAACCAAACTGTGATTTGCTTAAAAGATTGTATTTATTCAGATAATTCATTAATCTGTCTTTCATAATTGCTTCTATTATTTTTGAGAATGCTGACAGCAGGGAAATGGGCCGGTAATTTTCTATGTCTTCTGCATTACCTTTCTTAAGCAAAGGTACAACTCTTGCCTGTTTTAGCTGCTCTGGAAATGTCCCTGATGTGAAGGATTCATTTATTATATTTGTTAATGGGGCTTGTATAATCCCTATGCATTGTTTCAGTACACACATTGGTACATCATCTAAGCCTTCTGACTCTTTATTTTTTAGCTTTTGAACAGTTTTATTGACTTCATTCTCTGTGGTTGGAAGTAACATCATTGTATCTAGTGCAACAATTTTTGCAGGTGTTATATTTGTTTTGGGGAATTTTTGCTGTAACTTCTCTGCAATACTTGAAAAATGCTCGTTTACATAGTTTGCTAAGTGTTGTGGATCATTTATTACCTTATCCCCCTCCCTTAGCAGTATGTTATTCTGCGTTTGTCTGCCTCTCCCCATTTCCTTTTTTATAACATCCCAGACTGCTTTGCTTTTATTCTCTGCATTATATATTATTTTGTCATTAAATGACTTTTTTGCAGCAATCAACACCTTCCTATAAATCTTTTTGTATCTATGATAGAAATTTAAGAATTCTGGATCATTGTGAATCTTTTTCATGGAACTGAGGTGCTTAAGTGTTTGGGAGGACTTCTTAATACCTGCTGTTATCCATCTGTTTTTGTGAGATGTTGATACAGTCATGCATACTTTTGGAAATGCTGTTTCAAAGTTCAATTTAAACAATGTGGAGAAATTGGAGAATTTCATATTCACATTGGTTTCCTTATACACTTCATCCCAGCTTTGTTTTTCTAGTTCTTTTGAAAAATCTTTTATTTTGATTTCTGATAGATGTCGTTTATAGGCTTGTAGTTTAGGGAATGATTCGATGCCTGATTTTACTGTTGTTATTTGACAGAGATGGTCTGATAGTCCGAGATCTTTTACAGCTACATCACATTTTTCCCTGTCTATATTAGTGGCCACATGGTCAATTACTGATGCAGTCATTGTAGTAACCCTTGTTGCACTATTGACCAATAGGGACATGCCAAAACATTGAAGGATATTTATGAAGGTGCTGCTGGATTCATTTATGATATTAGTGTTGATGTTTATGTCCCCACACAGAATTATGTTGACCTTTGTACTTGAGACTTTATCTAGAACTTCTGTTAATTTATTGAAAAAAGTGTCCACACTACCACTGGGAGATCTATACACACACAAAATGATTAATTTCTTGGTGATATCGAGCCCTGATAATTCAATAGCTGATATTTCAATGTGTTTGTCTTCACTTACTGTACTGAGGTCATGTCTAGATTTGAACTGTGTTCCTTTTCTGATATAAATGCATGATCCTCCACCCCTTGAAGTAGTTCTGCAGTAAGAGTTTGCCCTTTCATACAATGATAATACTACATGTTGGATTTCTGTGTCTCTACACCAGTGCTCAGTAATACAAACTACTGTGCAGTTCAAAGATTGGAGCTCAACTTCTAATGCTTGTATTTTATTTTTTATTGATTGAATGTTTTGATGGAGGATTGTTAAGTCTGTGAAATGCCCCATGTTACTCTTTCCGATGGTTTGTTTTTCTTTGTGACATCTGGTATGTGTGATTTTTGAAGTGTTATAATCTGTCTTGTGAGTGATTGTTTCAGTATTTTTTGAACTGCTAGAGATACTCTTTAGGCAGGGGAACCTGTTGTCTGGATTTATCCTAAAAAAGACCTACTTTTCCTACCTATGACAACAGGTAATTGACCATGTGTGGCCCGAGATCCACCCCCTATACTTTCATGAATCAGCTGTACCAATCTTCCCTTCCCAGTCCTGTTTAGGTGTAGGCCATGTTTGTTGTTTACAACAGGGTCATTTGGTTGTATGGCAGCAAAGCAGATTCTCTCAGCAGGGAGATTCCTTTTAATGACTGCTATGTTTGTTCTCCCTTTTAGTGTGATTTTGTTGGTTGGGAACCACCAATCCGAGCATTCTGATGATTGGAGTTATTTGAAAGACGTTTTTTTTTTTTTTTTTTTGCTTGGAGCTTATTATGATTGATACTGTTATAACTTATATTCATCAATTTCACAGTGGAGTAATGTATTCGAATCGTTAAATGTGGGTAAATGTTTGTTATTTACAGTGGGGTCATCTGGTTGTATGGCCCGAAATTTGTGAAATGTTGGTAAATGTTTGTTGTTTACAGCAGGGTCATCTGGTTGCATGGCCAGAAAGTAGATTCAGCATTCAATGGTTTTTTGGTGGAGATTGGACACCACATGCACCCTACTGAACACTGAATGTTCGGAATGTGACAAATCTTCTTGTTTAGGTATCTCCTTCATTTGCTTAATATTTTTTAAAATCTTATTTCAATGGTCACTAAGAATAACAATGTGGTGCACTAATTGTAGTACATGTTTCTTCCCTCTCAATAGGGAGAGTCCGTTTTATGACTGCTATGTTTGTTCAATCATCGAGTGTAATTTTGTTGGATGGGAACCACCACTCTGAACATTCTGACCATTCGAGTTATAAGGAAAGCCTTCTTTGTTTTGCTAGGTGCTTCTTTTGATTGTTACCCTTCTCACTTATATTCATCAATTTCACAGTGGGTTAATGTATTTTAATCGTGAAATGCGGGTAAATGTTTGTTGTTTACAACAGGGTCATTTGGTTGTATGGCCGCAAAGCAGATTCTCTCGGCAGGGAGATTCCTTTTAATGACTGCTATGTTTGTTCTCCCTTTTAGTGTGATATTGTTGGTTGGGAACCACCAATCCGAGCATTCTGACGATTGGAGTTATTTGAAAGACTTTTTTTTTTTTTTTTTGCTTGGAGCTTATTGTGATTGATACTGTTATAACTTATATTCATCAATTTCACAGTGGAGTAATGTATTCGAATCGTTAAATGTGGGTAAATGTTTGTTGTTTACAGCGGGGTCAATTGGTTGTATGGCCCGAAATCAGATTCTGCATTCAATGGTATTTTGGTGGAGATTGGACACCACATGCACCCTACTGAACACCGAAAGTTCGGGATTTGATAAATCTTCTTGTTTTGGTATCTCTTTCATTTGCTTTATATTTTCAAAAACTTTTTTCAATGGTCATTAAAAATAACAATGTGCTGCACTAATTGTAGCACATGTTTCTTGTCTCTCAATAGGGAGAATCCGTTTCATGACTACTATGTTTGTTCTACCAACGAGTGTGATTTTGTTGGATGGGAACCACCACTCCAAACATTGTGATGACTGGAGTTAATAGGAAAGACTTTTTTCATTTGCTAAGTACTTGTTTTGATTAGTACTCTTATCGCTTATATTCAGTAACTTCACAGGGGAGTAATGTATTTGAATCGTGAAATGTGGGTAAATGTTTGTTGTTTACAACAGGGTCATTTGGTTGTATGGCCACAAAGCAGATTCTCTCAGCAGGGAGATTCCTTTTAATGACTGCTATGTTTGTTCTACCTTTTAGTGTGATTTTGTTGGATGGGAACCACCACTCCGAGCATCCTGAGTATTGGAAGTATTAGGAAAGACTTCGTTGTTTTGCTAGGTGCTTGTATTGATTCTTTTGCTTATCATATATGTACATCAATTTCACAGTGGAATAATGTATTTGAATCGTGAAAAGTAGGTTAATGTTTGTTGTTTACAGCAGGGTCATCTTGTTGTAAGACCAGAAAACAGATTCTCCATTCAATGGGTTTTTGGTGCAGATTGGACACCACATGCGCTTTACTGAATAACGAATGCTCGGAATTTTATAAATCTTCTTGTTTAGGTATCTCTTTTCATTTGCTTTATATGTTTCAAAATCTTGTTGCAATGGTCACTAAAAATAATCAATGTGCTCCACAAATTGTGGTACATGTTTCTTCCCTCTCAATAGGTGATTCCGTTTCATGACTGCTATGTTTGTTCAATCATCGAGTGTGATTTTGTTGGATGGGAACTACCACTCCGAGCATTCTTACGATTGGAGTTATTAGAAAGACTTTTTTCTTTTGCTTGGAGCTTTTTTTGATTGATACCCTTATAACTTATATTCATCAATTTCACAGTGGAGTAATGTATTTGATTTGTGAAATGAGGGTAAAGGTTTGTTGCTTAGAGCAGGGCCTCTGGTTGTATGGCGAGAAAGCAGATTCTCCATTAAATGGTCTTTTGGTACAGATTGGACACCACATGCACTGTACTCAATAACGAATGTTCGGAATGTGATATATCTTCGTGTTTAGGTATCTTCTTCATTTGCTTTATATTTTTTATAGCCTTATTGCTATGGTCACTAAAAATAATCAATGTGCTGCACAAATTGTGGTACATGTTTCTTTCCTCTCAGCAGGGAGATTCCGTTTCGTGACTGCTATAATTGTTCTACCATCGAGTGTGATTTTGTTGGATGGGAACCACCACTCCGAGCATCCTGAGTATTGGAGTAATTAGGAAAGACTTCATTGTTTTGCTAGGTGCTTGTTTTGATTCTTCCCCTTATCACTTATATTCATCAATTTCACTGTGGAGTAATGTATTTGAACCGTGAACTGTAGGTAAATGTTTGTTGTTTACAGCAGGGTCATCTGGTTGTAAGGCCAGAAAACAGATTCTCCATTCAAGTGTTTTTTGGTGCCAATTATACACCACATGCAGTTTACTGAATAACAAATGGTCAGAATTTGATAAATCTTCTTGTTTAGGTATCTCCTTCATTTTCTTTATATGTTTAAAAATCTTATTGCAAAGGTCACTAAAAACAATCAATGTACTCCACAAATTATGATACATGTTTCTTACCTCTCAACAGGGAGATGCTGTTTCATGACTGCTATGTTTTGTTGAAACATCGAGTGTGGTTTTGTTGGATGGGAACCACCACTCCGAGCATCCTGAGTATTGGAGTTAGTAGGAAAGATTTCATTGTTTTGCTATGTTCCTATTTTGATTGTTGCCCTTATCACATATAATCATCAATTTCAATGTGGTTTAATATATTTGAATCGTGAAATGTGGTTATGTGTTTGTTGTTTACAGCAGGGTCATCTGGTTGTATTTCCAGAAAGCAGATTCTGTATTCAAAGGGTTTTTGGTGCAGATTGGACACCACATGCACGTTACTTAACACCGAATGTACATAATTTGATAAATGTTTTGGTTTTGGGATCTCCATCATTTGCTTTATATTTTTAATAAATGTTATTACAATGTTCACTTAAAATAATCAATGTGCTGCACAAATTGTGGTACTTGTTTCTTCCCTCTCAACAGGGAGACTCCTTTTCATGAGTGCTATGTTTGTTCAAACATAGAGTGTGATTTTGTTGGATGGGAACCACCACTCCGAGCATTCTGACGATTGTAGTTTTTAGAAAGACTTTTTTCTTTTGCTAGGTGCTTCCGTTGATTGATACCTTAATCACATATATTCATCAATTTCACAGTGGAGTAATGTATTTCATTTGGGAAATGTTGGTAAATGTTTGTTGTTTACGAGAGGGTCATCTGGTTGTATGGCCAGAAAGCAGATTCTCCTTTCAATGTTCTTATGGTGCAGATTGGACACCACATGCACCTTACTTAATAACGGCTGTTAGGAATTTGATAAATCTTCTTGTTTTGGTATCTCCTTCATTTGCTTTAGATTTTAAAAAAATGTTATTCCAATGGTCACTAAAAATGCTCAATGTGCTGCACAAATTGTGGTGCATGTTTCTTCCCTCTCAGCAGGGACATTCCGTTTCATGACGGCTATATTTGTTCTACCATTGAGTATGAGTTTGTTTAATGGGAACCACCACTCCGAGTATCCTGAGTATTGGAGTTATTAGGAAAGACTTCATTGTTTTGGTAGGTGCTTGTTTTGATTATTTCCTTTATCATTTATATTCATCAATTTCACAGTGGGTTAATATATTTGAATCGTGAAATGTGGTTATGTGTTTATTGTTTACAGCAGGGTCATCTGGTTGTATGGCCAGAAAGTAGATTCAGCATTCAATGGTTTTTTGGTGGAGATTGGACACCACATGCACCCTACTGAACACCGAATGTTCGGAATGTGACAAATCTTCTTGTTTAGGTATCTCCTTTATTTGCTTAATATTTTTAAAAATCTTATTTCAATGGTCACTAAGAATAACAATGTGCTGCACTAATTGTAGTACATGTTTCTTCCCTCTCAATAGGGAGAGTCCGTTTTATGACTGCTATGTTTGTTCAATCATCGAGTGTAATTTTGTTGGATGGGAACCACCAGTCCAAACATTCTGATGATTGGAGTTGTTATAAAGACTTTTTTCTTTTGCTTGTTGCTTCTTTTGATTGCTACTATTGTCACTTATACTCATCAATTTCACAGTGGAGTAATGTATTTGATTTGTGAAATGTGGGTAAATGTTTGCTGTTTACAGCACATGCACTTAACTGAATAACGAATGTTCGGAATTTGTTAAATCTTCTGTTTTAAGAATCTCCTTTAATTGCTTTATATTTTTAAAAATGTTATTGCAATGGTCACTAACAATAATCAGTGTGGTGCACAAATTGTGGTACATGTTTCTTCCGTCTCAATAGGGAAATTTCGTTTCGTGACTACTATGTTTGTTCCACCTTCGAGTGTGATTTGTTGGATGGGAACCACCACTCTGAACTTTCTGACTATTCGAGTTATAAGGAAAGCCTTCTTTGTTTTGCTAGGTGCTTCTTTTGATTGTTACCCTTCTCACTTATATTCATCAATTTCACAGTGGGTTAATGTATTTTAATCGTGAAATGCGGGTTAATGTTTGTTGTTTACAACATGGTCATTTGGTTGTATGGCCGCAAAGCAGATTCTCTCAGCAGTGAGATTCCTTTTAATGACTGCTATGTTTGTTCTCCCTTTTAGTGTGATTTTGTTGGTTGGGAACCACCAATCCGAGCATTCTGACGATTGGAGTTATTTGAAAGACTTTTTTTTTTTTTGCTTGGAGCTTATTATGATTGATACTGTTATAACTTAATTTCATCAATTTCACAGTGGAGTAATGTATTCGAATCGTTAAATGTGGGTAAATGTTTGTTGTTTACAGTGGGGTCATCTGGTTGTATGGCCCGAAATCAGATTCTGCATTCAATGGTATTTTGGTGGAGATTGGACACCACATGCACCCTACTGAACACCGAATGTTCGGGATTTGATAAATCTTCTTGTTTTGGTATCTCTTTCATTTGCTTTATATTTTTAAAAACTTGTTTCAATGGTCACTAAAGATAACAATGTGCTGCACTAATTGTAGTACATGTTTCTTGTCTCTCAATAGGGAGAATCCGTTTCATGACTGCTATGTTTGTTTTACCAACGAGTGTGATTTTGTTGGATGGGAACCACCACTCCAAACATTGTGACGACTGGAGTTAATAGGAAAGACTTTTTTCTTTTGCTAAGTACTTGTTTTGATTAGTACTCTTATCGCTTATATTCAGTAACTTCACAGGGGAGTAATGTATTTGAATCGTGAAATGTGGGTAAATGTTTGTTGTTTACAACAGGGTCATTTGGTTGTATGGCCACAAAGCAGATTCTCTCAGCAGGGAGATTCCTTTTAATGACTGCTATGTTTGTTCTACCTTTTAGTGTGATTTTGTTGGATGGGAACCACCACTCCGAGCATCCTGAGTATTGGAAGTATTAGGAAAGACTTCGTTGTTTTGCTAGGTGCTTGTATTGATTCTTTCCCTTATCATATATATACATCAATTTCACAGTGGAGTAATGTATTTGAATTGTTAAAAGTGGGTTAATGTTTGTTGTTTACAGCAGGGTCATCTTGTTGTAAGACCAGAAAACAGATTCTCCATTCAATGGGTTTTTGGTGCAGATTAACCACCACATGCGCTTTACTGAATAACGAATGCTCGGAATTTTATAAATCTTCTTGTTTATGTATCTCTTTTCATTTGCTTTATATGTTTCAAAATCTTGTTGCAATGGTCACTAAAAATAATCAATGTGCTCCACAAATTGTGGTACATGTTTCTTCCCTCTCAATAGGTGATTCCGTTTCATGACTGCTATGTTTGTTCAATCATCGAGTGTGATTTTGTTGGATGGGAACTACCACTCCGAGCATTTTTACGATTGGAGTTATTAGAAAGACTTTTTTCTTTTGCTTGGAGCTTTTTTTAATTGATACCCTTATAACTTATATTCATCAATTTCACAGTGGAGTAATGTATTTGATTTGTGAAATGAGGGTAAAGATTTGTTGCTTACAGCAGGGCCTCTGGTTGTATGGCCAGAAAGCAGATTCTCCATTAAATGGTCTTTTGGTACAGATTGGACACCACATGCACTTTACTCAATAACGAATGTTCGGAATGTGATATATCTTCGTGTTTAGGTATCTTATTCATTTGCTTTATATTTTTTATAGCCTTATTGCAATGGTCACTAAAAATAATCAATGTGCTGCACAAATTGTGGTACATGTTTCTTTCCTCTCAGCAGGGAGATTCCGTTTCGTGACTGCTATAATTGTTCTACCATCGAGTGTGATTTTGTTGGATGGGAACCACCACTCCGAGCATCCTGAGTATTGGAGTAATTAGGAAAGACTTCATTGTTTTGCTAGGTGCTTGTTTTGATTCTTCCCCTTATCACTTATATTCATCAATTTCACTGTGGAGTAACGTATTTGAATCGTGAGCTGTGGGTAAATGTTTGTTGTTTACAGCAGGGTCATCTGGTTGTAAGGCCAGAAAGCAGATTCTCCATTCAAGTGTTTTTTGGTGCCAATTATACACCACATGCAGTTTACTGAATAACAAATGGTCAGAATTTGATAAATCTTCTTGTTTAGGTATCTCCTTCATTTTCTTTATATGTTTAAAAATCTTATTGCAAAGGTCACTACAAACAATCAATGTGCTCCACAAATTATGGTACATGTTTCTTACCTCTCAACAGGGAGATGCTGTTTCATGACTGCTATGTTTTGTTGAAACATCGAGTGTGGTTTTGTTGGATGGTAACCACCACTCCGACTATCCTGAGTATTGGAGTTAGTAGGAAAGATTTCATTGTTTCGCTATGTTCCTATTTTGATTGTTGCCCTTATCACATATAATCATCAATTTCAATGTGGTTTAATATATTTGAATCGTGAAATGTGGTTATGTGTTTGTTGTTTACAGCAGGGTCATCTGGTTGTATTTCCAGAAAGCAGATTCTGTATTCAAAGGGTTTTTGGTGCAGATTGGACACCACATGCACCTTACTTAACACCGAATGTACATAATTTGAGAAATGTTTTGGTTTTGGGATCTCCATCATTTGCTTTATATTTTTAATAAATGTTATTACAATGTTCACTTAAAATAATCAATGTGCTGCACAAATTGTGGTACTTGTTTCTTCCCTCTCAACAGGGAGACTCCTTTTCATGACTGCTATGTTTGTTCAAACATCGAGTGTGATTTTGTTGGATGGGAACCACCACTCCGAGCATTCTGACGATTGTAGTTATTAGAAAGACTTTTTTCTTTTGCTAGGTGCTTCCGTTGATTGATACCTTAATCACATATACTCATCAATTTCACAGTGGAGTAATGTATTTCATTTGTGAAATGTTGGTAAATGTTTGTTGTTTACGAGAGGGTCATCTGGTTGTATGGCCAGAAAGCAGATTCTCCTTTCAATGTTCTTATGGTGCAGATTGGACACCACATGCACCTTACTTCATAACGGCTGTTAGGAATTTGATAAATCTTCTTGTTTTGGTATCTCCTTCATTTGCTTTAGATTTTTAAAAATGTTATTCCAATGGTCACTAAAAATGCTCAATGTGCTGCACAAATTGTGGTACGTTTCTTCCCTCTCAGCAGGGACATTCCGTTTCATGACGGCTATATTTGTTCTACCATTGAGTATGATTTTGTTTAATGGGAACCACCACTCCGAGCATCCTGAGTATTGGAGTTATTAGGAAAGACTTCATTGTTTTGCTAGGTGCTTGTTTTGATTATTTCCTTTATCATTTATATTCATCAATTTCACAGTGGGTTAATATATTTGAATCGTGAAATGTGGTTATGTGTTTATTGTTTACAGCAGGGTCATCTGGTTGTATGGCCAGAAAGTAGATTCAGCATTCAATGGTTTTTTGGTGGAGATTGGACACCACATGCACCCTACTGAACACCGAATGTTCGGAATGTGACAAATCTTCTTGTTTAGGTATCTCCTTCATTTGCTTAATATTTTTTAAAATCTTATTTCAATGGTCACTAAGAATAACAATGTGCTGCACTAATTGTAGTACATGTTTCTTCCCTCTCAATAGGGAGAGCCCGTTTTATGACTGCTATGTTTGTTCAATCATCGAGTGTAATTTTGTTGGATGGGAACCACCAGTCCAAACATTCTGATGATTGGAGTTATTGTAAAGACTTTTTTCTTTTGCTTGTTGCTTCTTTTGATTGCTACTATTGTCACTTATACTCATCAATTTCACAGTGGAGTAATGTATTTGATTTGTGAAATGTGGGTAAATGTTTGCTGTTTACAGCACATGCACTTAACTGAATAACGAATGTTCGGAATTTGATAAATCTTCTATTTTAAGAATCTCCTTTAATTGCTTTATATTTTTAAAAATGTTATTGCAATGGTCACTAACAATAATCAATGTGGTGCACAAATTGTGGTACATGTTTCTTCCGTCTCAATAGGGAAATTTCGTTTCATGACTACTATGTTTGTTCCACCTTCGAGTGTGATTTGTTGGATGGGAACCACCACTCTGAACATTCTGACTATTCGAGTTATAAGGAAAGCCTTCTTTGTTTTGCTAGGTGCTTCTTTTGATTGTTACCCTTCTCACTTATATTCATCAATTTCACAGTGGGTTAATGTATTTTAATCGTGAAATGCGGGTAAATGTAGTAGTAGTAGTAGTAGTAGTAGTAGTTGTTGTTTTATTCATCCGTAGATCTCTTTTTACAAGGATATAGGACATGTCAAAGTATTTACAAGCTTAGATCAATTTACAATAAGCTAATTCGTATACACATATATTTACAGATTTCTAGTTAGAGACAATCATTAGATTTTACTCCTGGTATACAATAATTTATTTACAAATAACTCATTAAATAATGTAATGCCACACTATTCACTCATATTTCACTATCAGTCACTGTACACACTATACACACATTGTTTCATAACACTTCACTCACTACACACACACACACACACGCACACACACACACACACACACAGGTGATCCTTGGGCCATTTTCTGTACTGCAAGTTCCCATTTGCTATCCTGAAAAACTGAGTCAGCATCCCTTCATAATGAGTGAGATGTTGAGCTCAGAAAGAGGAAGAGGTGTTAGTATTGTGCTATGCATAGCTTGAGGGGAGAGTGTCTCTAGAAAGGAAAAAAGAAGAAAAAGAATAATGTGAAGGTGTTATGTGGTATATTCGATGTTTTAATAATCATTATTATTATTATTATTTGTTTGTATAACATTTTGTTATCAAACCCCTACTCTGCTTTATCTAAGTAATCCTTCAATGTATAAAATGTATTGCATAACAGGTACTTTTTAGCTGCCTTCTTAAATAAGTGTATTTTTGAAATTTCTTTAATCTCTTTTGGTAATTTATTGTACAGTTTTATTCCTTGGTAGAAAATGCTGTTTTGAGTTTTGTGTTTATTTTTTCTTGGTAAATGTAAGTTGAGTCTATCTCTTGTTGCATGGTCATGGACAGAGCTGTTTGTGCAGTAATTGCCAATGTTACTTTTGATGTGTACAACTGACTGGTAAATCTGTTCACATGGAGCAGTTAAAATTCCCAGTGTTTTGAACAGATCTTTACAATGAGCTCGACTACTATTTCTGGTTATTATTCTTATGGCTCTTTTCTGGAGTTTGAAAATTGTGTTCATATTTTGTGGATTTGTTCCCCAAAAAAGAATGCCATAGCTAAGAATTGAGTGTATATATGAATAATATGTAACTAAAAGACACTGCATGTTACACACAGATGATAGAATTCTAAGGGCATAACATGCTGATGACATTCTATTTGCAAGTACCTTTGTGTGTTCGCACCACTTCAGCTGAGAGTCAATATTCATTCCTAGAAATTTTGCATTTGTTACACAGTCTATAGAGGTGCCATCTACATTTAATTTAACATTGTCATTTTTCCTCTTCAAACTGAAGTTCATGGCATTAGTTTTCTTTATGTTTAATGTCAATTTGCTGCTTATTGACCAATCGTAAACTTCCTTGAGAGTTTCATTTGCTTTCTCGGTAAGGAGTTCTCTTGTTCTCTCAGTGACTATAATATTGCTGTCATCAGCGAAGAGAATTTTCTCACCATGAGTAACACTACTGGGAAAGTCATTGATGTATATCAGGAATAGTATTGGTCCTAATATGCTACCTTGTGGAACCCCTATATTAATATGTTTTGGTTCTGATAAGTATTTTACTAAATGTTTAGATCTATTTGAAGTATGTGTTATCTCTACTCTTTGTACCCTATCTGTTAGGTATGATCGAAACCAGTCATTAGCTACCCCTCTTATTCCTAATGCTTCTAATTTATTTAATAGAATCTTGTGGTCGACTGTACCAAAAGCCTTAGAAAGATCCAAAAATATGCCTGTGACACACTCATCTTTATCAAGAGCATTATGTACAACTTTTGTGAATTCTACTATGGCTGACTCCGTATTTTTGCCACTTCGAAAACCAAACTGTGATTTGCTTAAAAGATTGTATTTATTCAGATAATTCATTAATCTGTCTTTCATAATTGCTTCTATTATTTTTGAGAATGCTGACAGCAGGGAAATGGGCCGGTAATTTTCTATGTCTTCTGCATTACCTTTCTTAAGCAAAGGTACAACTCTTGCCTGTTTTAGCTGCTCTGGAAATGTCCCTGATGTGAAGGATTCATTTATTATATTTGTTAATGGGGCTTGTATAATCCCTATGCATTGTTTCAGTACACACATTGGTACATCATCTAAGCCTTCTGACTCTTTATTTTTTAGCTTTTGAACAGTTTTATTGACTTCATTCTCTGTGGTTGGAAGTAACATCATTGTATCTAGTGCAACAATTTTTGCAGGTGTTATATTTGTTTTGGGGAATTTTTGCTGTAACTTCTCTGCAATACTTGAAAAAATGCTCGTTTACATAGTTTGCTAAGTGTTGTGGATCATTTATTACCTTATCCCCCTCCCTTAGCAGTATGTTATTCTGCGTTTGTTTGCCTCTCCCCATTTCCTTTTTTATAACATCCCAGACTGCTTTGCTTTTATTCTCTGCATTATATATTATTTTGTCATTAAATGACTTTTTTGCAGCAATCAACACCTTCCTATAAATCTTTTTGTATCTATGATAGAAATTTAAGAATTCTGGATCATTGTGAATCTTTTTCATGGAACTGAGGTGCTTAAGTGTTTGGGAGGACTTCTTAATACCTGCTGTTATCCATCTGTTTTTGTGAGATGTTGATACAGTCATGCATACTTTTGGAAATGCTGTTTCAAAGTTCAATTTAAACAATGTGGAGAATTTGGAGAATTTCATATTCACATTGGTTTCCTTATACACTTCATCCCAGCTTTGTTTTTCTAGTTCTTTTGAAAAATCTTTTATTTTGATTTCTGATAGATGTCGTTTATAGGCTTGTAGTTTAGGGAATGATTCGATGCCTGATTTTACTGTTGTTATTTGACAGAGATGGTCTGATAGTCCGAGATCTTTTACAGCTACATCACATTTTTCCCTGTCTATATTAGTGGCCACATGGTCAATTACTGATGCAGTCATTGTAGTAACCCTTGTTGCACTATTGACCAATAGGGACATGCCAAAACATTGAAGGATATTTATGAAGGTGCTGCTGGATTCATTTATGATATTAGTGTTGATGTTTATGTCCCCACACAGAATTATGTTGACCTTTGTACTTGAGACTTTATCTAGAACTTCTGTTAATTTATTGAAAAAAGTGTCCACACTACCACTGGGAGATCTATACACACACAAAATGATTAATTTCTTGGTGATATCGAGCCCTGATAATTCAATAGCTGATATTTCAATGTGTTTGTCTTCACTTACTGTACTGAGGTCATGTCTAGATTTGAACTGTGTTCCTTTTCTGATATAAATGCATGATCCTCCACCCCTTGAAGTAGTTCTGCAGTAAGAGTTTGCCCTTTCATACAGTGATAATACTACATGTTGGATTTCTGTGTCTCTACACCAGTGCTCAGTAATACAAACTACTGTGCAGTTCAAAGATTGGAGCTCAACTTCTAATGCTTGTATTTTATTTTTTATTGATTGAATGTTTTGATGGAGGATTGTTAAGTCTGTGAAATGCCCCATGTTACTCTTTCCGATGGTTTGTTTTTCTTTGTGACATCTGGTATGTGTGATTTTTGAAGTGTTATAATCTGTCTTGTGAGTGATTGTTTCAGTATTTTTTGAACTGCTAGAGATACTCTTTAGGCAGGGGAACATGTTGTCTGGATTTATCCTAAAAAAGACCTACTTTTCCTACCTATGACAACAGGTAATTGACCATGTGTGGCCCGAGATCCACCCCCTATACTTTCATGAATCAGCTGTACCAATCTTCCCTTCCCAGTCCTGTTTAGGTGTAGGCCATGTTTGTTGTTTACAACAGGGTCATTTGGTTGTATGGCAGCAAAGCAGATTCTCTCAGCAGGGAGATTCCTTTTAATGACTGCTATGTTTGTTCTCCCTTTTAGTGTGATTTTGTTGGTTGGGAACCACCAATCCGAGCATTCTGATGATTGGAGTTATTTGAAAGACTTTTTTTTTTTTTTTTTTTGCTTGGAGCTTATTATGATTGATACTGTTATAACTTATATTCATCAATTTCACAGTGGAGTAATGTATTCGAATCGTTAAATGTGGGTAAATGTTTGTTATTTACAGTGGGGTCATCTGGTTGTATGGCCCGAAATCAGATTCTGCATTCAATGGTATTTTGGTGGAGATTGGACACCACATGCACCCTACTGAACACCGAATGTTCGGGATTTGATAAATCTTCTTGTTTTGGTATCTCTTTCATTTGCTTTATATTTTTAAAAACTTGTTTCAATGGTCACTAAAAATAACAATGTGCTGCACTAATTGAAGCACATGTTTCTTGTCTCTCAATAGGGAGAATCCGTTTCATGACTGCTATGTTTGTTCTACCAACGAGTGTGATTTTGTTGGATGGGAACCACCACTCCAAACATTGTGACGACTGGAGTTAATAGGAAAGACTTTTTTCTTTTGCTAAGTACTTGTTTTGATTAGTACTCTTATCGCTTATATTCAGTAACTTCACAGGGGAGTAATGTATTTGAATTGTGAAATGTGGGTAAATGTTTGTTGTTTACAACAGGGTCATTTGGTTGTATGGCCACAAAGCAGATTCTCTCAGCAGGGAGATTCCTTTTAATGACTGCTATGTTTGTTCTACCTTTTAGTGTGATTTTGTTGGATGGGAACCACTACTCCGAGCATCCTGAGTATTGGAAGTATTAGGAAAGACTTCGTTGTTTTGCTAGGTGCTTGTATTGATTCTTTCCCTTATCATATATATACATCAATTTCACAGTGGAGTAATGTATTTGAATCGTTAAAAGTGGGTTAATGTTTGTTGTTTACACCAGGGTCATCTTGTTGTAAGACCAGAAAACAGATTCTCCATTCAATGGGTTTTTGGTGCAGATTGGACACCACATGCGCTTTACTGAATAACGAATGCTCGGAATTTTATAAATCTTCTTGTTTAGGTATCTCTTTTCATTTGCTTTATATGTTTCAAAATCTTGTTGCAATGGTCACTAAAAATAATCAATGTGCTCCACAAATTGTGGTACATGTTTCTTCCCTCTCAATAGGTGATTCCGTTTCATGACTGCTATGTTTGTTCAATCATCGAGTGTGATTTTGTTGGATGAGAACTACCACTCCGAGCATTCTGACGATTGGAGTTATTAGAAAGACTTTTTTCTTTTGCTAGGTGCTTCCGTTGATTGATACCTTAATCACATATATTCATCAATTTCACAGTGGAGTAATGTATTTCATTTGTGAAATGTTGGTAAATGTTTGTTGTTTACAGCAGGGTCATCTGGTTGCATGGCCAGAAAGTAGATTCAGCATTCAATGGTTTTTTGGTGGAGATTGGACACCACATGCACCCTACTGAACACCGAATGTTCGGAATGTGACAAATCTTCTTGTTTAGGTATCTCCTTCATTTGCTTAATATTTTTAAAAATCTTATTTCAATGGTCACTAAGAATAACAATGTGCTGCACTAATTGTAGTACATGTTTCTTCCCTCTCAATAGGGAGAGTCCGTTTTATGACTGCTATGTTTGTTCAATCATCGAGTGTAATTTTGTTGGATGGGAACCACCACTCTGAACATTCTGACCATTCGAGTTATAAGGAAAGCCTTCTTTGTTTTGCTAGGTGCTTCTTTTGATTGTTACCCTTCTCACTTATATTCATCAATTTCACAGTGGGTTAATGTATTTTAATCGTGAAATGCGGGTAAATGTTTGTTGTTTACAACAGGGTCATTTGGTTGTATGGCCGCAAAGCAGATTCTCTCGGCAGGGAGATTCCTTTTAATGACTGCTATGTTTGTTCTCCCTTTTAGTGTGATATTGTTGGTTGGGAACCACCAATCCGAGCATTCTGACGATTGGAGTTATTTGAAAGACTTTTTTTTTTTTTTTTTGCTTGGAGCTTATTATGATTGATACTGTTATAACTTATATTCATCAATTTCACAGTGGAGTAATGTATTCGAATCGTTAAATGTGGGTAAATGTTTGTTGTTTACAGCGGGGTCAATTGGTTGTATGGCCCGAAATCAGATTCTGCATTCAATGGTATTTTGGTGGAGATTGGACACCACATGCACCCTACTGAACACCGAAAGTTCGGGATTTGATAAATCTTCTTGTTTTGGTATCTCTTTCATTTGCTTTATATTTTCAAAAACTTTTTTCAATGGTCATTAAAAATAACAATGTGCTGCACTAATTGTAGCACATGTTTCTTGTCTCTCAATAGGGAGAATCCGTTTCATGACTGCTATGTTTGTTCTACCAACGAGTGTGATTTTGTTGGATGGGAACCACCACTCCAAACATTGTGATGACTGGAGTTAATAGGAAAGACTTTTTTCTTTTGCTAAGTACTTGTTTTGATTAGTACTCTTATCGCTTATATTCAGTAACTTCACAGGGGAGTAATGTATTTGAATCGTGAAATGTGGGTAAATGTTTGTTGTTTACAACAGGGTCATTTGGTTGTATGGCCACAAAGCAGATTCTCTCAGCAGGGAGATTCCTTTTAATGACTGCTATGTTTGTTCTACCTTTTAGTGTGATTTTGTTGGATGGGAACCACCACTCCGAGCATCCTGAGTATTGGAAGTATTAGGAAAGACTTCGTTGTTTTGCTAGGTGCTTGTATTGATTCTTTTGCTTATCATATATGTACATCAATTTCACAGTGGAATAATGTATTTGAATCGTGAAAAGTAGGTTAATGTTTGTTGTTTACAGCAGGGTCATCTTGTTGTAAGACCAGAAAACAGATTCTCCATTCAATGGGTTTTTGGTGCAGATTGGACACCACATGCGCTTTACTGAATAACGAATGCTCGGAATTTTATAAATCTTCTTGTTTAGGTATCTCTTTTCATTTGCTTTATATGTTTCAAAATCTTGTTGCAATGGTCACTAAAAGTAATCAATGTGCTCCACAAATTGTGGTACATGTTTCTTCCCTCTCAATAGGTGATTCCGTTTCATGACTGCTATGTTTGTTCAATCATCGAGTGTGATTTTGTTGGATGGGAACTACCACTCCGAGCATTCTTACGATTGGAGTTATTAGAAAGACTTTTTTCTTTTGCTTGGAGCTTTTTTTGATTGATACCCTTATAACTTATATTCATCAATTTCACAGTGGAGTAATGTATTTGATTTGTGAAATGAGGGTAAAGGTTTGTTGCTTAGAGCAGGGCCTCTGGTTGTATGGCGAGAAAGCAGATTCTCCATTAAATGGTCTTTTGGTACAGATTGGACACCACATGCACTGTACTCAATAACGAATGTTCGGAATGTGATATATCTTCGTGTTTAGGTATCTTCTTCATTTGCTTTATATTTTTTATAGCCTTATTGCAATGGTCACTAAAAATAATCAATGTGCTGCACAAATTGTGGTACATGTTTCTTTCCTCTCAGCAGGGAGATTCCGTTTCGTGACTGCTATAATTGTTCTACCATCGAGTGTGATTTTGTTGGATGGGAACCACCACTCCGAGCATCCTGAGTATTGGAGTAATTAGGAAAGACTTCATTGTTTTGCTAGGTGCTTGTTTTGATTCTTCCCCTTATCACTTATATTCATCAATTTCACTGTGGAGTAATGTATTTGAACCGTGAACTGTAGGTAAATGTTTGTTGTTTACAGCAGGGTCATCTGGTTGTAAGGCCAGAAAGCAGATTCTCCATTCAAGTGTTTTTTGGTGCCAATTATACACCACATGCAGTTTACTGAATAACAAATGGTCAGAATTTGATAAATCTTCTTGTTTAGGTATCTCCTTCATTTTCTTTATATGTTTAAAAATCTTATTGCAAAGGTCACTAAAAACAATCAATGTACTCCACAAATTATGATACATGTTTCTTACCTCTCAACAGGGAGATGCTGTTTCATGACTGCTATGTTTTGTTGAAACATCGAGTGTGGTTTTGTTGGATGGGAACCACCACTCCGAGCATCCTGAGTATTGGAGTTAGTAGGAAAGATTTCATTGTTTTGCTATGTTCCTATTTTGATTGTTGCCCTTATCACATATAATCATCAATTTCAATGTGGTTTAATATATTTGAATCGTGAAATGTGGTTATGTGTTTGTTGTTTACAGCAGGGTCATCTGGTTGTATTTCCAGAAGGCAGATTCTGTATTCAAAGGGTTTTTGGTGCAGATTGCACACCACATGCACGTTACTTAACACCGAATGTACATAATTTGATAAATGTTTTGGTTTTGGGATCTCCATCATTTGCTTTATATTTTTAATAAATGTTATTACAATGTTCACTTAAAATAATCAATGTGCTGCACAAATTGTGGTACTTGTTTCTTCCCTCTCAACAGGGAGACTCCTTTTCATGACTGCTATGTTTGTTCAAACATCGAGTGTGATTTTGTTGGATGGGAACCACCACTCCGAGCATTCTGACGATTGTAGTTATTAGAAAGACTTTTTTCTTTTGCTAGGTGCTTCCGTTGATTGATACCTTAATCACATATATTCATCAATTTCACAGTGGAGTAATGTATTTCATTTGTGAAATGTTGGTAAATGTTTGTTGTTTACGAGAGGGTCATTGGTTGTATGGCCAGAAAGCAGATTCTCCTTTCAATGTTCTTATGGTGCAGATTGGACACCACATGCACCTTACTTAATAACGGCTGTTAGGAATTTGATAAATCTTCTTGTTTTGGTATCTCCTTCATTTGCTTTAGATTTTAAAAAATGTTATTCCAATGGTCACTAAAAATGCTCAATGTGCTGCACAAATTGTGGTACATGTTTCTTCCCTCTCAGCAGGGACATTCCGTTTCATGACGGCTATATTTGTTCTACCATTGAGTATGATTTTGTTTAATGGGAACCACCACTTTGAGCATCCTGAGTATTGGAGTTATTAGGAAAGACTTCATTGTTTTGCTAGGTGCTTGTTTTGATTATTTCCTTTATCATTTATATTCATCAATTTCACAGTGGGTTAATATATTTGAATCGTGAAATGTGGTTATGTGTTTATTGTTTACAGCAGTGTCATCTGGTTGTATGGCCAGAAAGTAGATTCAGCATTCAATGGTTTTTTGGTAGAGATTGGACACCACATGCACCCTACTGAACACCGAATGTTCGGAATGAGACAAATCTTCTTGTTTAGGTATCTCCTTCATTTGCTTAATATTTTTTAAAATCTTATTTCAATGGTCACTAAGAATAACAATGTGCTGCACTAATTGTAGTACATGTTTCTTCCCTCTCAATAGGGAGAGTCCGTTTTATGACTGCTATGTTTGTTCAATCATCGAGTGTAATTTTGTTGGATGGGAACCACCAGTCCAAACATTCTGATGATTGGAGTTATTATAAAGACTTTTTTCTTTTGCTTGTTGCTTCTTTTGATTGCTGCTATTGTCACTTATACTCATCAATTTCACAGTGGAGTAATGTATTTGATTTGTGAAATGTGGGTAAATGTTTGCTGTTTACAGCACATGCACTTAACTGAATAACGAATGTTCGGAATTTGATAAATCTTCTATTTTAAGAATCTCCTTTAATTGCTTTATATTTTTAAAAATGTTATTGCAATGGTCACTAACAATAATCAATGTGGTGCACAAATTGTGGTACATGTTTCTTCCGTCTCAATAGGGAAATTTCGTTTCATGACTACTATGTTTGTTCCACCTTCGAGTGTGATTTGTTGGATGGGAACCACCACTCTGAACATTCTGACTATTCGAGTTATAAGGAAAGCCTTCTTTGTTTTGCTAGGTGCTTGTTTTGATTGTTACCCTTCTCACTTATATTCATCAATTTCACAGTGGGTTAATGTATGTTAATCGTGAAATGCGGGTAAATGTTTGTTGTTTACAACAGGGTCATTTGGTTGTATGGCGGCAAAGCAGATTCTCTCAGCAGGGAGATTCCTTTTAATGACTGCTATGTTTGTTCTCCCTTTTAGTGTGATTTTGTTGGTTGGGAACCACCAATCCGAGCATTCTGACGATTGGAGTTATTTGAAAGACTTTTTTTTTTTGCTTGGAGCTTATTATGATTGATACTGTTATAACTTATATTCATCAATTTCACAGTGGTGTAATGTATTCGAATCGTTAAATGTGGGTAAATGTTTGTTGTTTACAGCGGGGTCATCTGGTTGTATGGCCCGAAATCAGATTCTGCATTCAATGGTATTTTGGTGGAGATTGGACACCACATGCACCCTACTGAACACCGAATGTTCGGGATTTGATAAATCTTCTTGTTTTGGTATCTCTTTCATTTGCTTTATATTTTTAAAAACTTGTTTCAATGGTCACTAAAGATAACAATGTGCTGCACTAATTGTAGTACATGTTTCTTGTCTCTCAATAGGGAGAATCCGTTTCACGACTGCTATGTTTGTTTTACCAACGAGTGTGATTTTGTTGGATGGGAACCACCACTCCAAACATTGTGACGACTGGAGTTAATAGGAAAGACTTTTTTCTTTTGCTAAGTACTTGTTTTGATTAGTACTCTTATCGCTTATATTCAGTAACTTCACAGGGGAGTAATGTATTTGAATCGTGAAATGTGGGTAAATGTTTGTTGTTTACAACAGGGTCATTTGGTTGTATGGCCACAAAGCAGATTCTCTCAGCAGGGAGATTCCTTTTAATGACTGCTATGTTTGTTCTACCTTTTAGTGTGATTTTGTTGGATGGGAACCACCACTCCGAGCATCCTGAGTATTGGAAGTATTAGGAAAGACTTCGTTGTTTTGCTAGGTGCTTGTATTGATTCTTTCCCTTATCATATATATACATCAATTTCACAGTGGAGTAATGTATTTGAATTGTTAAAAGTGGGTTAATGTTTGTTGTTTACAGCAGGGTCATCTTGTTGTAAGACCAGAAAACAGATTCTCCATTCAATGGGTTTTTGGTGCAGATTAACCACCACATGCGCTTTACTGAATAACGAATGCTCGGAATTTTATAAATCTTCTTGTTTATGTATCTCTTTTCATTTGCTTTATATGTTTCAAAATCTTGTTGCAATGGTCACTAAAAATAATCAATGTGCTCCACAAATTGTGGTACATGTTTCTTCCCTCTCAATAGGTGATTCCGTTTCATGACTGCTATGTTTGTTCAATCATCGAGTGTGATTTTGTTGGATGGGAACTACCACTCCGAGCATTTTTACGATTGGAGTTATTAGAAAGACTTTTTTCTTTTGCTTGGAGCTTTTTTTAATTGATACCCTTATAACTTATATTCATCAATTTCACAGTGGAGTAATGTATTTGATTTGTGAAATGAGGGTAAAGATTTGTTGCTTACAGCAGGGCCTCTGGTTGTATGGCCAGAAAGCAGATTCTCCATTAAATGGTCTTTTGGTACAGATTGGACACCACATGCACTTTACTCAATAACGAATGTTCGGAATGTGATATATCTTCGTGTTTAGGTATCTTATTCATTTGCTTTATATTTTTTATAGCCTTATTGCAATGGTCACTAAAAATAATCAATGTGCTGCACAAATTGTGGTACATGTTTCTTTCCTCTCAGCAGGGAGATTCCGTTTCGTGACTGCTATAATTGTTCTACCATCGAGTGTGATTTTGTTGGATGGGAACCACCACTCCGAGCATCCTGAGTATTGGAGTAATTAGGAAAGACTTCATTGTTTTGCTAGGTGCTTGTTTTGATTCTTCCCCTTATCACTTATATTCATCAATTTCACTGTGGAGTAACGTATTTGAATCGTGAGCTGTGGGTAAATGTTTGTTGTTTACAGCAGGGTCATCTGGTTGTAAGGCCAGAAAGCAGATTCTCCATTCAAGTGTTTTTTGGTGCCAATTATACACCACATGCAGTTTACTGAATAACAAATGGTCAGAATTTGATAAATCTTCTTGTTTAGGTATCTCCTTCATTTTCTTTATATGTTTAAAAATCTTATTGCAAAGGTCACTACAAACAATCAATGTGCTCCACAAATTATGGTACATGTTTCTTACCTCTCAACAGGGAGATGCTGTTTCATGACTGCTATGTTTTGTTGAAACATCGAGTGTGGTTTTGTTGGATGGTAACCACCACTCCGACTATCCTGAGTATTGGAGTTAGTAGGAAAGATTTCATTGTTTCGCTATGTTCCTATTTTGATTGTTGCCCTTATCACATATAATCATCAATTTCAAAGTGGTTTAATATATTTGAATCGTGAAATGTGGTTATGTGTTTGTTGTTTACAGCAGGGTCATCTGGTTGTATTTCCAGAAAGCAGATTCTGTATTCAAAGGGTTTTTGGTGCAGATTGGACACCACATGCACCTTACTTAACACCGAATGTACATAATTTGAGAAATGTTTTGGTTTTGGGATCTCCATCATTTGCTTTATATTTTTAATAAATGTTATTACAATGTTCACTTAAAATAATCAATGTGCTGCACAAATTGTGGTACTTGTTTCTTCCCTCTCAACAGGGAGACTCCTTTTCATGACTGCTATGTTTGTTCAAACATCGAGTGTGATTTTGTTGGATGGGAACCACCACTCCGAGCATTCTGACGATTGTAGTTATTAGAAAGACTTTTTTCTTTTGCTAGGTGCTTCCGTTGATTGATACCTTAATCACATATACTCATCAATTTCACAGTGGAGTAATGTATTTCATTTGTGAAATGTTGGTAAATGTTTGTTGTTTACGAGAGGGTCATCTGGTTGTATGGCCAGAAAGCAGATTCTCCTTTCAATGTTCTTATGGTGCAGATTGGACACCACATGCACCTTACTTCATAACGGCTGTTAGGAATTTGATAAATCTTCTTGTTTTGGTATCTCCTTCATTTGCTTTAGATTTTTAAAAATGTTATTCCAATGGTCACTAAAAATGCTCAATGTGCTGCACAAATTGTGGTACGTTTCCTCCCTCTCAGCAGGGACATTCCGTTTCATGACGGCTATATTTGTTCTACCATTGAGTATGATTTTGTTTAATGGGAACCACCACTCCGAGCATCCTGAGTATTGGAGTTATTAGGAAAGACTTCATTGTTTTGCTAGGTGCTTGGTTTGATTATTTCCTTTATCATTTATATTCATCAATTTCACAGTGGGTTAATATATTTGAATCGTGAAATGTGGTTATGTGTTTATTGTTTACAGCAGGGTCATCTGGTTGTATGGCCAGAAAGTAGATTCAGCATTCAATGGTTTTTTGGTGGAGATTGGACACCACATGCACCCTACTGAACACCGAATGTTCGGAATGTGACAAATCTTCTTGTTTAGGTATCTCCTTCATTTGCTTAATATTTTTTAAAATATTATTTCAATGGTCACTAAGAATAACAATGTGCTGCACTAATTGTAGTACATGTTTCTTCCCTCTCAATAGGGAGAGCCCGTTTTATGACTGCTATGTTTGTTCAATCATCGAGTGTAATTTTGTTGGATGGGAACCACCAGTCCAAACATTCTGATGATTGGAGTTATTGTAAAGACTTTTTTCTTTTGCTTGTTGCTTCTTTTGATTGCTACTATTGTCACTTATACTCATCAATTTCACAGTGGAGTAATGTATTTGATTTGTGAAATGTGGGTAAATGTTTGCTGTTTACAGCACATGCACTTAACTGAATAACGAATGTTCGGAATTTGATAAATCTTCTATTTTAAGAATCTCCTTTAATTGCTTTATATTTTTAAAAATGTTATTGCAATGGTCACTAACAATAATCAATGTGGTGCACAAATTGTGGTACATGTTTCTTCCGTCTCAATAGGTAAATTTCGTTTCATGACTACTATGTTTGTTCCACCTTCGAGTGTGATTTGTTGGATGGGAACCACCACTCTGAACATTCTGACTATTCGAGTTATAAGGAAAGCCTTCTTTGTTTTGCTAGGTGCTTCTTTTGATTGTTACCCTTCTCACTTATATTCATCAATTTCACAGTGGGTTAATGTATTTTAATCGTGAAATGCGGGTAAATGTAGTAGTAGTAGTAGTAGTAGTAGTAGTTGTTGTTTTATTCATCCGTAGATCTCTTTTTACAAGGATATAGGACATGTCAAAGTATTTACAAGCTTAGATCAATTTACAATAAGCTAATTCGTGTACACATATATTTACAGACTTCTAGTTAGAGACAATCATTAGATTTTACTCCTGGTATACAATAATTTATTTACAAATAACTCATTAAATAATGTAATGCCACACTATTCACTCATATTTCACTATCAGTCACTGTACACACTATACACACATTGTTTCATAACACTTCACTCACTACACACACACACACACACACACACACACACACACACACACAGGTGATCCTTGGGCCATTTTCTGTACTGCAAGTTCCCATTTGCTATCCTGAAAAACTGAGTCAGCATCCCTTCATAATGAGTGAGATGTTGAGCTCAGAAAGAGGAAGAGGTGTTAGTATTGTGCTATGCATAGCTTGAGGGGAGAGTGTCTCTAGAAAGGAAAAAAGAAGAAAAAGAATAATGTGAAGGTGTTATGTGGTATATTCGATGTTTTAATAATCATTATTATTATTATTATTTGTTTGTATAACATTTTGTTATCAAACCCCTACTCTGCTTTATCTAAGTAATCCTTCAATGTATAAAATGTATTGCATAACAGGTACTTTTTAGCTGCCTTCTTAAATAAGTGTATTTTTGAAATTTCTTTAATCTCTTTTGGTAATTTATTGTACAGTTTTATTCCTTGGTAGAAAATGCTGTTTTGAGTTTTGTGTTTATTTTTTCTTGGTAAATGTAAGTTGAGTCTATCTCTTGTTGCATGGTCATGGACAGAGCTGTTTGTGCAGTAATTGCCAATGTTACTTTTGATGTGTACAACTGACTGGTAAATCTGTTCACATGGAGCAGTTAAAATTCCCAGTGTTTTGAACAGATCTTTACAATGAGCTCGACTACTATTTCTGGTTATTATTCTTATGGCTCTTTTCTGGAGTTTGAAAATTGTGTTCATATTTTGTGGATTTGTTCCCCAAAAAAGAATGCCATAGCTAAGAATTGAGTGTATATATGAATAATATGTAACTAAAAGACACTGCATGTTACACACAGATGATAGAATTCTAAGGGCATAACATGCTGATGACATTCTATTTGCAAGTACCTTTGTGTGTTCGCACCACTTCAGCTGAGAGTCAATATTCATTCCTAGAAATTTTGCATTTGTTACACAGTCTATAGAGGTGCCATCTACATTTAATTTAACATTGTCATTTTTCCTCTTCAAACTGAAGTTCATGGCATTAGTTTTCTTTATGTTTAATGTCAATTTGCTGCTTATTGACCAATCGTAAACTTCCTTGAGAGTTTCATTTGCTTTCTCGGTAAGGAGTTCTCTTGTTCTCTCAGTGACTATAATATTGCTGTCATCAGCGAAGAGAATTTTCTCACCATGAGTAACACTACTGGGAAAGTCATTGATGTATATCAGGAATAGTATTGGTCCTAATATGCTACCTTGTGGAACCCCTATATTAATATGTTTTGGTTCTGATAAGTATTTTACTAAATGTTTAGATCTATTTGAAGTATGTGTTATCTCTACTCTTTGTACCCTATCTGTTAGGTATGATCGAAACCAGTCATTAGCTACCCCTCTTATTCCTAATGCTTCTAATTTATTTAATAGAATCTTGTGGTCGACTGTACCAAAAGCCTTAGAAAGATCCAAAAATATGCCTGTGACACACTCATCTTTATCAAGAGCATTATGTACAACTTTTGTGAATTCTACTATGGCTGACTCCGTATTTTTGCCACTTCGAAAACCAAACTGTGATTTGCTTAAAAGATTGTATTTATTCAGATAATTCATTAATCTGTCTTTCATAATTGCTTCTATTATTTTTGAGAATGCTGACAGCAGGGAAATGGGCCGGTAATTTTCTATGTCTTCTGCATTACCTTTCTTAAGCAAAGGTACAACTCTTGCCTGTTTTAGCTGCTCTGGAAATGTCCCTGATGTGAAGGATTCATTTATTATATTTGTTAATGGGGCTTGTATAATCCCTATGCATTGTTTCAGTACACACATTGGTACATCATCTAAGCCTTCTGACTCTTTATTTTTTAGCTTTTGAACAGTTTTATTGACTTCATTCTCTGTGGTTGGAAGTAACATCATTGTATCTAGTGCAACAATTTTTGCAGGTGTTATATTTGTTTTGGGGAATTTTTGCTGTAACTTCTCTGCAATACTTGAAAAATGCTCGTTTACATAGTTTGCTAAGTGTTGTGGATCATTTATTACCTTATCCCCCTCCCTTAGCAGTATGTTATTCTGCGTTTGTTTGCCTCTCCCCATTTCCTTTTTTATAACATCCCAGACTGCTTTGCTTTTATTCTCTGCATTATATATTATTTTGTCATTAAATGACTTTTTTGCAGCAATCAACACCTTCCTATAAATCTTTTTGTATCTATGATAGAAATTTAAGAATTCTGGATCATTGTGAATCTTTTTCATGGAACTGAGGTGCTTAAGTGTTTGGGAGGACTTCTTAATACCTGCTGTTATCCATCTGTTTTTGTGAGATGTTGATACAGTCATGCATACTTTTGGAAATGCTGTTTCAAAGTTCAATTTAAACAATGTGGAGAATTTGGAGAATTTCATATTCACATTGGTTTCCTTATACACTTCATCCCAGCTTTGTTTTTCTAGTTCTTTTGAAAAATCTTTTATTTTGATTTCTGATAGATGTCGTTTATAGGCTTGTAGTTTAGGGAATGATTCGATGCCTGATTTTACTGTTGTTATTTGACAGAGATGGTCTGATAGTCCGAGATCTTTTACAGCTACATCACATTTTTCCCTGTCTATATTAGTGGCCACATGGTCAATTACTGATGCAGTCATTGTAGTAACCCTTGTTGCACTATTGACCAATAGGGACATGCCAAAACATTGAAGGATATTTATGAAGGTGCTGCTGGATTCATTTATGATATTAGTGTTGATGTTTATGTCCCCACACAGAATTATGTTGACCTTTGTACTTGAGACTTTATCTAGAACTTCTGTTAATTTATTGAAAAAAGTGTCCACACTACCACTGGGAGATCTATACACACACAAAATGATTAATTTCTTGGTGATATCGAGCCCTGATAATTCAATAGCTGATATTTCAATGTGTTTGTCTTCACTTACTGTACTGAGGTCATGTCTAGATTTGAACTGTGTTCCTTTTCTGATATAAATGCATGATCCTCCACCCCTTGAAGTAGTTCTGCAGTAAGAGTTTGCCCTTTCATACAGTGATAATACTACATGTTGGATTTCTGTGTCTCTACACCAGTGCTCAGTAATACAAACTACTGTGCAGTTCAAAGATTGGAGCTCAACTTCTAATGCTTGTATTTTATTTTTTATTGATTGAATGTTTTGATGGAGGATTGTTAAGTCTGTGAAATGCCCCATGTTACTCTTTCCGATGGTTTGTTTTTCTTTGTGACATCTGGTATGTGTGATTTTTGAAGTGTTATAATCTGTCTTGTGAGTGATTGTTTCAGTATTTTTTGAACTGCTAGAGATACTCTTTAGGCAGGGGAACATGTTGTCTGGATTTATCCTAAAAAAGACCTACTTTTCCTACCTATGACAACAGGTAATTGACCATGTGTGGCCCGAGATCCACCCCCTATACTTTCATGAATCAGCTGTACCAATCTTCCCTTCCCAGTCCTGTTTAGGTGTAGGCCATGTATGTTGTTTACAACAGGGTCATTTGGTTGTATGGCAGCAAAGCAGATTCTCTCAGCAGGGAGATTCCTTTTAATGACTGCTATGTTTGTTCTCCCTTTTAGTGTGATTTTGTTGGTTGGGAACCACCAATCCGAGCATTCTGATGATTGGAGTTATTTGAAAGACTTTTTTTTTTTTTTTTTGCTTGGAGCTTATTATGATTGATACTGTTATAACTTATATTCATCAATTTCACAGTGGAGTAATGTATTCGAATCGTTAAATGTGGGTAAATGTTTGTTATTTACAGTGGGGTCATCTGGTTGTATGGCCCGAAATCAGATTCTGCATTCAATGGTATTTTGGTGGAGATTGGACACCACATGCACCCTACTGAACACCGAATGTTCGGGATTTGATAAATCTTCTTGTTTTGGTATCTCTTTCATTTGCTTTATATTTTTAAAAACTTGTTTCAATGGTCACTAAAAATAACAATGTGCTGCACTAATTGAAGCACATGTTTCTTGTCTCTCAATAGGGAGAATCCGTTTCATGACTGCTATGTTTGTTCTACCAACGAGTGTGATTTTGTTGGATGGGAACCACCACTCCAAACATTGTGACGACTGGAGTTAATAGGAAAGACTTTTTTCTTTTGCTAAGTACTTGTTTTGATTAGTACTCTTATCGCTTATATTCAGTAACTTCACAGGGGAGTAATGTATTTGAATTGTGAAATGTGGGTAAATGTTTGTTGTTTACAACAGGGTCATTTGGTTGTATGGCCACAAAGCAGATTCTCTCAGCAGGGAGATTCCTTTTAATGACTGCTATGTTTGTTCTACCTTTTAGTGTGATTTTGTTGGATGGGAACCACTACTCCGAGCATCCTGAGTATTGGAAGTATTAGGAAAGACTTCGTTGTTTTGCTAGGTGCTTGTATTGATTCTTTCCCTTATCATATATATACATCAATTTCACAGTGGAGTAATGTATTTGAATCGTTAAAAGTGGGTTAATGTTTGTTGTTTACACCAGGGTCATCTTGTTGTAAGACCAGAAAACAGATTCTCCATTCAATGGGTTTTTGGTGCAGATTGGACACCACATGCGCTTTACTGAATAACGAATGCTCGGAATTTTATAAATCTTCTTGTTTAGGTATCTCTTTTCATTTGCTTTATATGTTTCAAAATCTTGTTGCAATGGTCACTAAAAATAATCAATGTGCTCCACAAATTGTGGTACATGTTTCTTCCCTCTCAATAGGTGATTCCGTTTCATGACTGCTATGTTTGTTCAATCATCGAGTGTGATTTTGTTGGATGAGAACTACCACTCCGAGCATTCTGACGATTGGAGTTATTAGAAAGACTTTTTTCTTTTGCTAGGTGCTTCCGTTGATTGATACCTTAATCACATATATTCATCAATTTCACAGTGGAGTAATGTATTTCATTTGTGAAATGTTGGTAAATGTTTGTTGTTTACAGCAGGGTCATCTGGTTGCATGGCCAGAAAGTAGATTCAGCATTCAATGGTTTTTTGGTGGAGATTGGACACCACATGCACCCTACTGAACACCGAATGTTCGGAATGTGACAAATCTTCTTGTTTAGGTATCTCCTTCATTTGCTTAATATTTTTAAAAATCTTATTTCAATGGTCACTAAGAATAACAATGTGCTGCACTAATTGTAGTACATGTTTCTTCCCTCTCAATAGGGAGAGTCCGTTTTATGACTGCTATGTTTGTTCAATCATCGAGTGTAATTTTGTTGGATGGGAACCACCACTCTGAACATTCTGACCATTCGAGTTATAAGGAAAGCCTTCTTTGTTTTGCTAGGTGCTTCTTTTGATTGTTACCCTTCTCACTTATATTCATCAATTTCACAGTGGGTTAATGTATTTTAATCGTGAAATGCGGGTAAATGTTTGTTGTTTACAACAGGGTCATTTGGTTGTATGGCCGCAAAGCAGATTCTCTCGGCAGGGAGATTCCTTTTAATGACTGCTATGTTTGTTCTCCCTTTTAGTGTGATATTGTTGGTTGGGAACCACCAATCCGAGCATTCTGACGATTGGAGTTATTTGAAAGACTTTTTTTTTTTTTTTTTGCTTGGAGCTTATTATGATTGATACTGTTATAACTTATATTCATCAATTTCACAGTGGAGTAATGTATTCGAATCGTTAAATGTGGGTAAATGTTTGTTGTTTACAGCGGGGTCAATTGGTTGTATGGCCCGAAATCAGATTCTGCATTCAATGGTATTTTGGTGGAGATTGGACACCACATGCACCCTACTGAACACCGAAAGTTCGGGATTTGATAAATCTTCTTGTTTTGGTATCTCTTTCATTTGCTTTATATTTTCAAAAACTTTTTTCAATGGTCATTAAAAATAACAATGTGCTGCACTAATTGTAGCACATGTTTCTTGTCTCTCAATAGGGAGAATCCGTTTCATGACTGCTATGTTTGTTCTACCAACGAGTGTGATTTTGTTGGATGGGAACCACCACTCCAAACATTGTGATGACTGGAGTTAATAGGAAAGACTTTTTTCTTTTGCTAAGTACTTGTTTTGATTAGTACTCTTATCGCTTATATTCAGTAACTTCACAGGGGAGTAATGTATTTGAATCGTGAAATGTGGGTAAATGTTTGTTGTTTACAACAGGGTCATTTGGTTGTATGGCCACAAAGCAGATTCTCTCAGCAGGGAGATTCCTTTTAATGACTGCTATGTTTGTTCTACCTTTTAGTGTGATTTTGTTGGATGGGAACCACCACTCCGAGCATCCTGAGTATTGGAAGTATTAGGAAAGACTTCGTTGTTTTGCTAGGTGCTTGTATTGATTCTTTTGCTTATCATATATGTACATCAATTTCACAGTGGAATAATGTATTTGAATCGTGAAAAGTAGGTTAATGTTTGTTGTTTACAGCAGGGTCATCTTGTTGTAAGACCAGAAAACAGATTCTCCATTCAATGGGTTTTTGGTGCAGATTGGACACCACATGCGCTTTACTGAATAACGAATGCTCGGAATTTTATAAATCTTCTTGTTTAGGTATCTCTTTTCATTTGCTTTATATGTTTCAAAATCTTGTTGCAATGGTCACTAAAAATAATCAATGTGCTCCACAAATTGTGGTACATGTTTCTTCCCTCTCAATAGGTGATTCCGTTTCATGACTGCTATGTTTGTTCAATCATCGAGTGTGATTTTGTTGGATGGGAACTACCACTCCGAGCATTCTTACGATTGGAGTTATTAGAAAGACTTTTTTCTTTTGCTTGGAGCTTTTTTTGATTGATACCCTTATAACTTATATTCATCAATTTCACAGTGGAGTAATGTATTTGATTTGTGAAATGAGGGTAAAGGTTTGTTGCTTAGAGCAGGGCCTCTGGTTGTATGGCGAGAAAGCAGATTCTCCATTAAATGGTCTTTTGGTACAGATTGGACACCACATGCACTGTACTCAATAACGAATGTTCGGAATGTGATATATCTTCGTGTTTAGGTATCTTCTTCATTTGCTTTATATTTTTTATAGCCTTATTGCAATGGTCACTAAAAATAATCAATGTGCTGCACAAATTGTGGTACATGTTTCTTTCCTCTCAGCAGGGAGATTCCGTTTCGTGACTGCTATAATTGTTCTACCATCGAGTGTGATTTTGTTGGATGGGAACCACCACTCCGAGCATCCTGAGTATTGGAGTAATTAGGAAAGACTTCATTGTTTTGCTAGGTGCTTGTTTTGATTCTTCCCCTTATCACTTATATTCATCAATTTCACTGTGGAGTAATGTATTTGAACCGTGAACTGTAGGTAAATGTTTGTTGTTTACAGCAGGGTCATCTGGTTGTAAGGCCAGAAAGCAGATTCTCCATTCAAGTGTTTTTTGGTGCCAATTATACACCACATGCAGTTTACTGAATAACAAATGGTCAGAATTTGATAAATCTTCTTGTTTAGGTATCTCCTTCATTTTCTTTATATGTTTAAAAATCTTATTGCAAAGGTCACTAAAAACAATCAATGTACTCCACAAATTATGATACATGTTTCTTACCTCTCAACAGGGAGATGCTGTTTCATGACTGCTATGTTTTGTTGAAACATCGAGTGTGGTTTTGTTGGATGGGAACCACCACTCCGAGCATCCTGAGTATTGGAGTTAGTAGGAAAGATTTCATTGTTTTGCTATGTTCCTATTTTGATTGTTGCCCTTATCACATATAATCATCAATTTCAATGTGGTTTAATATATTTGAATCGTGAAATGTGGTTATGTGTTTGTTGTTTACAGCAGGGTCATCTGGTTGTATTTCCAGAAAGCAGATTCTGTATTCAAAGGGTTTTTGGTGCAGATTGGACACCACATCCACGTTACTTAACACCGAATGTACATAATTTGATAAATGTTTTGGTTTTGGGATCTCCATCATTTGCTTTATATTTTTAATAAATGTTATTACAATGTTCACTTAAAATAATCAATGTGCTGCACAAATTGTGGTACTTGTTTCTTCCCTCTCAACAGGGAGACTCCTTTTCATGAGTGCTATGTTTGTTCAAACATCGAGTGTGATTTTGTTGAATGGGAACCACCACTCCGAGCATTCTGACGATTGTAGTTATTAGAAAGACTTTTTTCTTTTGCTAGGTGCTTCCGTTGATTGATACCTTAATCACATATATTCATCAATTTCACAGTGGAGTAATGTATTTCATTTGTGAAATGTTGGTAAATGTTTGTTGTTTACGAGAGGGTCATTGGTTGTATGGCCAGAAAGCAGATTCTCCTTTCAATGTTCTTATGGTGCAGATTGGACACCACATGCACCTTACTTAATAACGGCTGTTAGGAATTTGATAAATCTTCTTGTTTTGGTATCTCCTTCATTTGCTTTAGATTTTAAAAAATGTTATTCCAATGGTCACTAAAAATGCTCAATGTGCTGCACAAATTGTGGTACATGTTTCTTCCCTCTCAGCAGGGACATTCCGTTTCATGACGGCTATATTTGTTCTACCATTGAGTATGATTTTGTTTAATGGGAACCACCACTCTGAGCATCCTGAGTATTGGAGTTATTAGGAAAGACTTCATTGTTTTGCTAGGTGCTTGTTTTGATTATTTCCTTTATCATTTATATTCATCAATTTCACAGTGGGTTAATATATTTGAATCGTGAAATGTGGTTATGTGTTTATTGTTTACAGCAGGGTCATCTGGTTGTATGGCCAGAAAGTAGATTCAGCATTCAATGGTTTTTTGGTAGAGATTGGACACCACATGCACCCTACTGAACACCGAATGTTCGGAATGAGACAAATCTTCTTGTTTAGGTATCTCCTTCATTTGCTTAATATTTTTTAAAATCTTATTTCAATGGTCACTAAGAATAACAATGTGCTGCACTAATTGTAGTACATGTTTCTTCCCTCTCAATAGGGAGAGTCCGTTTTATGACTGCTATGTTTGTTCAATCATCGAGTGTAATTTTGTTGGATGGGAACCACCAGTCCAAACATTCTGATGATTGGAGTTATTATAAAGACTTTTTTCTTTTGCTTGTTGCTTCTTTTGATTGCTACTATTGTCACTTATACTCATCAATTTCACAGTGGAGTAATGTATTTGATTTGTGAAATGTGGGTAAATGTTTGCTGTTTACAGCACATGCACTTAACTGAATAACGAATGTTCGGAATTTGATAAATCTTCTATTTTAAGAATCTCCTTTAATTGCTTTATATTTTTAAAAATGTTATTGCAATGGTCACTAACAATAATCAATGTGGTGCACAAATTGTGGTACATGTTTCTTCCGTCTCAATAGGGAAATTTCGTTTCATGACTACTATGTTTGTTCCACCTTCGAGTGTGATTTGTTGGATGGGAACCACCACTCTGAACATTCTGACTATTCGAGTTATAAGGAAAGCCTTCTTTGTTTTGCTAGGTGCTTGTTTTGATTGTTACCCTTCTCACTTATATTCATCAATTTCACAGTGGGTTAATGTATTTTAATCGAGAAATGCGGGTAAATGTTTGTTGTTTACAACAGGGTCATTTGGTTGTATGGCGGCAAAGCAGATTCTCTCAGCAGGGAGATTCCTTTTAATGACTGCTATGTTTGTTCTCCCTTTTAGTGTGATTTTGTTGGTTGGGAACCACCAATCCGAGCATTCTGACGATTGGAGTTATTTGAAAGACTTTTTTTTTTTGCTTGGAGCTTATTATGATTGATACTGTTATAACTTATATTCATCAATTTCACAGTGGTGTAATGTATTCGAATCGTTAAATGTGGGTAAATGTTTGTTGTTTACAGCGGGGTCATCTGGTTGTATGGCCCGAAATCAGATTCTGCATTCAATGGTATTTTGGTGGAGATTGGACACCACATGCACCCTACTGAACAGCGAATGTTCGGGATTTGATAAATCTTCTTGTTTTGGGGTCTCTTTCATTTGCTTTATATTTTTAAAAACTTGTTTCAATGGTCACTAAAAATAACAATGTGCTGCACTAATTGTAGCACATGTTTCTTGTCTCTCAATAGGGAGAATCCGTTTCATGACTGCTATGTTTGTTCTACCAACGAGTGTGATGTTGTTGGATGGGAACCACCACTCCAAACATTGTGACGAGTGGAGTTAATAGGAAAGACTTTTTTCTTTTGCTAAGTATTGTTTTGATTAGTACTCTTATCGCTTATATTCAGTAACTTCACAGGGGAGTAATGTATTTGAATCGTGAAATGTGGGTAAATGTTTGTTGTTTACAACAGGGTCATTTGGTTGTATGGCCACAAAGCAGATTCTCTCAGCAGGGAGATTCCTTTTAATGACTGCTATGTTTGTTCTACCTTTTAGTGTGATTTTGTTGGATGGGAACCACCACTCCGAGCATCCTGAGTATTGGAAGTATTAGGAAAGACTTCGTTGTTTTGCTAGGTGCTTGTATTGATTCTTTCCCTTATCATATATATAGATCAATTTCACAGTGGAGTAATGTATTTGAATCGTGAAAAGATGGTTAATGTTTGTTGTTTACAGCAGGGTCATCTTGTTGCAAGACCAGAAAACAGATTCTCCATTAAATGGTCTTTTGGTACAGATTGGACACCACATGCACTTTACTCAATAACGAATGTTCGGAATGTGATATATCTTCGTGTTTAGGTATCTTCTTCATTTGCTTTATATTTTTTATAGCCTTATTGCAATGGTCACTAAAAATAATCAATGTGCTGCACAAATTGTGGTACATGTTTCTTTCCTCTCAGCAGGGAGATTCCGTTTCGTGACTGCTATAATTGTTCTACCATCGAGTGTGATTTTGTTGTATGGGAACCACCACTCCGAACATCCTGAGTATTGGAGTAATTAGGAAAGACTTCATTGTTTTGCTAGGTGCTTGTTTTGATTCTTCCCCTTATCACTTATATTCATCAATTTCACTGTGGAGTAATGTATTTGAATCGTGAACTGTGGGTAAATGTTTGTTGTTTACAGCAGGGTCATCTGGTTGTAAGGCCAGAAAGCAGATTCTCCATTCAAGTGTTTTTTGGTGCCAATTATACACCACATGCAGTTTACTGAATAACAAATGGTCAGAATTTGATAAATCTTCTTGTTTAAGTATCTCCTTCATTTTCTTTATATGTTTAAAAATCTTATTGCAAAGGTCACTTAAAACAATCAATGTGCTCCACAAATTATGGTACATGTTTCTTACCTCTCAACAGGGAGATGCTGTTTCATGACCGCTATGTTTTGTTGAAACATCGAGTGTGGTTTTGTTGGATGGGAACCACCACTCCGAGCATCCTGAGTATTGGAGTTAGTAGGAAAGATTTCATTGTTTTGCTATGTTCCTATTTTGATTGTTGCCCTTATCACATATAATCATCAATTTCAATGTGGTTTAATATATTTGAATCGTGAAATGTGGTTATGTGTTTGTTGTTTACAGCAGGGTCATCTGGTTGTATTTCCAGAAAGCAGATTCTGTATTCAAAGGGTTTTTGGTGCAGATTGGACACCACATCCACGTTACTTAACACCGAACGTACATAATTTGATAAATGTTTTGGTTTTGGGATCTCCATCATTTGCTTTATATTTTTAATAAATGTTATTACAATGTTCACTTAAAATAATCAATGTGCTGCACAAATTGTGGTACTTGTTTCTTCCCTCTCAACAGGGAGACTCCTTTTCATGAGTGCTATGTTTGTTCAAACATCGAGTGTGATTTTGTTGAATGGGAACCACCACTCCGAGCATTCTGACGATTGTAGTTATTAGAAAGACTTTTTTCTTTTGCTAGGTGCTTCCGTTGATTGATACCTTAATCACATATATTCATCAATTTCACAGTGGAGTAATGTATTTCATTTGTGAAATGTTGGTAAATGTTTGTTGTTTACGAGAGGGTCATTGGTTGTATGGCCAGAAAGCAGATTCTCCTTTCAATGTTCTTATGGTGCAGATTGGACACCACATGCACCTTACTTAATAACGGCTGTTAGGAATTTGATAAATCTTCTTGTTTTGGTATCTCCTTCATTTGCTTTAGATTTTAAAAAATGTTATTCCAATGGTCACTAAAAATGCTCAATGTGCTGCACAAATTGTGGTACATGTTTCTTCCCTCTCAGCAGGGACATTCCGTTTCATGACGGCTATATTTGTTCTACCATTGAGTATGATTTTGTTTAATGCGAACCACCACTCCGAGCATCCTGAGAATTGGAGTTATTAGGAAAGACTTCATTGTTTTGATTATTTCCTTTATCATTTATATTCATCAATTTCACAGTGGGTTAATATATTTGAATCGTGAAATGTGGTTATGTGTTTATTGTTTACAGCAGGGTCATCTGGTTGTATGGCCAGAAAGTAGATTCAGCATTCAATGGTTTTTTGGTGGAGATTGGACACCACATGCACCCTACTGAACACCGAATGTTCGGAATGAGACAAATCTTCTTGTTTAGGTATCTCCTTCATTTGCTTAATATTTTTTAAAATCTTATTTCAATGGTCACTAAGAATAACAATGTGCTGCACTAATTGTAGTACATGTTTCTTCCCTCTCAATAGGGAGAGTCCGTTTTATGACTGCTATGTTTGTTCAATCATCGAGTGTAATTTTGTTGGATGGGAACCACCAGTCCAAACATTCTGATGATTGGAGTTATTATAAAGACTTTTTTCTTTTGCTTGTTGCTTCTTTTGATTGCTACTATTGTCACTTATACTCATCAATTTCACAGTGGAGTAATGTATTTGATTTGTGAAATGTGGGTAAATGTTTGCTGTTTACAGCACATGCACTTAACTGAATAACGAATGTTCGGAATTTGATAAATCTTCTATTTTAAGAATCTCCTTTAATTGCTTTATATTTTTAAAATGTTGTTGCAATGGTCACTAACAATAATCAATGTGGTAGATGTTTCTTCCGTCTCAATAGGGAAATTTCGTTTCATGACTACTATGTTTGTTCCACCTTCGAGTGTGATTTGTTGGATGGGAACCACCACTATGAACATTCTGACTATTCGAGTTATAAGGAAAGCCTTCTTTGTTTTGCTAGGTGTTTCTTTTGATTGTTACCTTCTCACTTATATTCATCAATTGCACAGTGGGTTAATGTATTTTAATCGTGAAATGCGGGTAAATGTTTGTTGTTTACAACATGGTCATTTGGTTGTATGGCCGCAAAGCAGATTCTCTCAGCAGGGAGATTCCTTTTAATGACTGCTATGTTTGTTCTCCCTTTTAGTGTGATTTTGTTGGATGGGAACCACCACTCCAAACATTGTGACGACTGGAGTTAATAGGAAAGACTTTTTTCTTTTGCTAAGTACTTGTTTTGATTAGTACTCTTATCGCTTATATTCAGTAACTTCACAGGGGAGTAATGTATTTGAATCATGAAATGTGGGTAAATGTTTATTGTTTACAACAGGGTCATTTGGTTGTATGGCCACAAAGCAGATTCTCTCAGCAGGGAGATTCCTTTTAATGACTGCTATGTTTGCTCTACCTTTTAGTGTGATTTTGTTGGATGGGAACCACAACTCTGAGCATCCTGAGTATTGGAAGTATTAGGAAAGACTTCGTTGTTTTGCTAGGTGCTTGTATTGATTCTTTCCCTTATCATATATATACATCAATTTCACAGTGGAGTAATGTATTAGAATTGTTAAAAGTGTGTTAATGTTTGTTGTTTACAGCAGGGTCATCTTGTTGTAAGACCAGAAAACGGATTCTCCATTCAATGGGTTTTTGGTGCAGATTGGACACCACATGCGCTTTACTGAACAACGAATGCTCGGAATTTTATAAATCTTCTTGTTTAGGTATCTCTTTTCATTTGCTTTATATGTTTCAAAATCTTGTTGCAATGGTCACTAAAAATAATCAATGTGCTCCACAAATTGTGGTACATGTTTCTTCCCTCTCAATAGGTGATTCCGTTTCATGACTGCTATGTTTGTTCAATCATTGAGTGTGATTTTGTTGGATGGGAACTACCACTCCGAGCATTCTTACGATTGGAGTTATTAGAAAGACTTTTTTCTTTTGCTTGGAGCTTTTTTTGATTGATACCCTTATAACTTATATTCATCAATTTCACAGTGGAGTAATGTATTTGATTTGTGAAATGAGGGTAAAGGTTTGTTGCTTACAGCAGGGCCTCTGGTTGTATGGCCAGAAAGCAGATTCTCCTTTCAATGTTCTTATGGTGCAGATTGGACACCACATGCACTTTACTCAATAACGAATGTTCGGAATGTGATATATCTTCGTGTTTAGGTATCTTCTTCATTTGCTTTATATTTTTTATAGCCTTATTGCAATGGTCACTAAAAATAATCAATGTGTTGCACAAATTGTGGTACATGTTTCTTTCCTCTCAGCAGGGAGATTCCGTTTCGTGACTGCTATAATTGTTCTACCATCGAGTGTGATTTTGTTGGATGGGAACCACCACTCCGAGCATCCTGAGTATTGGAGTAATTAGGAAAGACTTCATTGTTTTGCTAGGTGCTTGTTTTGATTCTTCCCCTTATCACTTATATTCATCAATTTCACTGTGGAGTAATGTATTTGAATCGTGAACTGTGGGTAAATGTTTGTTGTTTACAGCAGGGTCATCTGGTTGTAAGGCCAGAAAGCAGATTCTCCATTCAAGTGTTTTTTGGTGCCAATTATACACCACATGCAGTTTACTGAATAACAAATGGTCAGAATTTGATAAATCTTCTTGTTTAGGTATCTCCTTCATTTTCTTTATATGTTTAAAAATCTTATTGCAAAGGTCACTAAAAACAATCAATGTGCTCCACAAATTATGGTACATGTTTCTTACCTCTCAACAGGGAGATGCTGTTTCATGACTGCTAAGTTTTGTTGAAACATCGAGTGTGGTTTTGTTGGATGGGAACCACCACTCCGAGCATCCTGTTTATTGGAGTTAGTAGGAAAGATTTCATTGTTTTGCTATGTTCCTATTTTGATTGTTGCCCTTATCACATATAATCATCAATTTCAAAGTGGTTTAATATATTTGAATCGTGAAATGTGGTTATGTGTTTGTTGTTTACAGCAGGGTCATCTGGTTGTATTTCCAGAAAGCAGATTCTGTATTCAAAGGGTTTTTGGTGCAGATTGGACACAACATGCACCTTACTTAACACCGAATGTACATAATTTGATAAATGTTTTGGTTTTGGGATCTCCATGATTTGCTTTATATTTTTAATAACTGTTATTACAATGTTCACTTAAAATAATCAATGTGCTGCACAAATTGTGGTACTTGTTTCTTCCCTCTCAACAGGGAGACTCCTTTTCATGACTGCTATGTTTGTTCAAACATCGAGTGTGGTTTTGTTGGATGGGAACCACCACTCCGAGCATTCTGATGATTGTAGTTATTAGAAAGACTTTTTTCTTTTGCTAGGTGCTTCCGTTGATTGATACCTTAATCACATATATTCATCAATTTCACAGTGGAGTAAAGTATTTCATTTGTGAAATGTTGGTAAATGTTTGTTGTTTATGAGAGGGTCATCTGGTTGTATGGCCAGAAAGCAGATTCTCCTTTCAATGTTCTTATGGTGCAGATTGGACACCACATGCACCTTACTTAATAACGGCTGTTAGGAATTTGATAAATCTTCTTGTTTTGGTATCTCCTTCATTTGCTTTAGATTTTTAAAAATGTTATTCCAATGGTCACTAAAAATGCTCAATGTGCTGCACAAATTGTGGTACATGTTTCTTCCCTCTCAGCAGGGACATTCCGTTTCATGACGGCTACATTTGTTCTACCATTGAGTATGATTTTGTTTAATGGGAACCACCACTCCGAGCATCCTGAGTATTGGAGTTATTAGGAAAGACTTCATTGTTTTGCTAGGTGCTTGTTTTGATTATTTCCTTTATCATTTATATTCATCAATTTCACAGTGGGTTAATATATTTGAATCGTGAAATGTGGTTATGTGTTTATTGTTTACAGCAGGGTCATCTGGTTGTATGGCCAGAAAGTAGATTCAGCATTCAATGGTTTTTTGGTAGAGATTGGACACCACATGCACCCTACTGAACACCGAATGTTCGGAATGTGACAAATCTTCTTGTTTAGGTATCTCCTTCATTTGCTTAATATTTTTTAAAATCTTATTTCAATGGTCACTAAGAATAACAATGTGCTGCACTAATTGTAGTACATGTTTCTTCCCTCTCAATAGGGAGAGTCCGTTTTATGACTGCTATGTTTGTTCAATCATCGAGTGTAATTTTGTTGGATGGGAACCACCAGTCCAAACATTCTGATGATTGGAGTTATTATAAAGACTTTTTTCTTTTGCTTGTTGCTTCTTTTGATTGCTACTATTGTCACTTATACTCATCAATTTCACAGTGGAGTAATGTATTTGATTTGTGAAATGTGGGGAAATGTTTTCTGTTTACAGCACATGAGCTTAACTGAATAACGAATGTTCGGAGTTTGATAAATCTTCTATTTTAAGAATCTCCTTTAATTGCTTTATATTTTTAAAAATGTTGTTGCAATGGTCACTAACAATAATCAATGTGGTGCACAAATTGTGGTACATGTTTCTTCCGTCTCAATAGGGAAATTTCGTTTCATGACTACTATGTTTGTTCCACCTTCGAGTGTGATTTGTTGGATGGGAACCACCACTCTGAACATTCTGACTATTCGAGTTATAAGGAAAGCCTTCTTTGTTTTGCTAGGTGCTTCTTTTGATTGTTACCCTTCTCACTTATATTCATCAATTTCACAGTGGGTTAATGTATTTTAATCGTGAAATGCGGGTAAATGTTTGTTGTTTACAACAGGGTCATTTGGTTGTATGGCCCGAAATCAGATTCTGCATTCAATGGTATTTTGGTGGAGATTGGACACCACATGCACCCTACTGAACACCGAATGTTCGGGATTTGATAAATCTTCTTGTTTTGGTATCTCTTTCATTTGCTTTATATTTTTAAAAACTTGTTTCAATGGTCACTAAAAATAACAATGTGCTGCACAAATTGTAGCACATGTTTCTTGTCTCTCAATAGGGAGAATCCGTTTCATGACTGCTATGTTTGTTGTACCAACGAGTGTGATGTTGTTGGATGGGAACCACCACTCCAAACATTGTGACGACGGGAGTTAATAGGAAAGACTTTTTTCTTTTGCTAAGTACTTGTTTTGATTAGTACTCTTATCGCTTATATTCAGTAACTTCACAGGGGAGTAATGCATTTGAATTGTGAAATGTGGGTAAATGTTTGTTGTTTACAACAGGGTCATTTGGTTGTATGGCCACAAAGCAGATTCTCTCAGCAGGTAGATTCCTTTTAATGACTGCTATGTTTGTTCTACCTTTTACTGTGATTTTGTTGGATGGGAACCGCCACTCTGAGCATCCTGAGTATTGGAAGTATTAGGAAAGACTTCGTTGTTTTGCTAGGTGCTTGTATTGATTCTTTCCCTTATCATATATATACATCAATTTCACAGTGGAGTAATGTATTTGAATTGTTAAAAGTGTGTTAATGTTTGTTGTTTACAGCAGGGTCATCTTGTTGTAAGACCAGAAAACAGATTCTCCATTCAATGGGTTTTGGTGCAGATTGGACACCACATGCGCTTTACTGAATAACGAATGCTCGGAATTTTATAAATCTTCTTGTTTAGGTATCTCTTTTCATTTGCTTTATATGTTTCAAAATCTTGTTGCAATGGTCACTAAAAATAATCAATGTGCTCCACAAATTGTGGTACATGTTTCTTCCCTCTCAATAGGTGATTCCGTTTCATGACTGCTATGTTTGTTCAATCATCGAGTGTGATTTTGTTGGATGGGAACTACCACTCCGAGCATTCTTACGATTGGAGTTATTAGAAAGACTTTTTTCTTTTGCTTGGAGCTTTTTTTGATTGATACCCTTATAACATATTCATCAATTTCACAGTGGAGTAATGTATTTGATTTGTGAAATGAGGGTAAAGGTTTGTTGCTTGCAGCAGGGCCTCTGGTTGTATGGCCAGAAAGCAGATTCTCCATTAAATGGTCTTTTGGTACAGATTGGACACCACATGCACTTTACTCAATAACGAATGTTCGGAATGTGATATATCTTCGTGTTTAGGTATCTTCTTGATTTGCTTTATATTTTTTATAGCCTTATTGCAATGGTCACTAAAAATAATCAATGTGCTGCACAAATTGTGGTACATGTTTCTTTCCTCTCAGCAGGGAGATTCCGTTTCGTGACTGCTATAATTGTTCTACCATCGAGTGTGATTTTGTTGGATGGGAACCACCACTCCGAGCATTCTGACAATTGTAGTTATTAGAAAGACTTTTTTCTTTTGCTAGGTGCTTCCGTTGATTGATACCTTAATCAAATACATTCATCAATTTCACAGTGGAGTAAATATATTAAAAACAAAGATTCCAAGACTTACCAAGCGGGAAAGCGCCGGCAGACAGGCACATGAACAAAACACACACACAGAATTACGAGCTTTCGCAACTGGCAGTTGCTTCGTCAGGAAAGAGGGAAGGAGAGGGAAAAATGAAAGGTTGTGCGTTTTAAGGGAGAGGGTAAGGAGTCATTCCAATCCCGGGAGCGGAAAGACTTCCCTTAGGGGAAAGTGTGTGCGAGTGTACACCTGTCCTTTTTTTCCCCTAAGGGATATCTTTCCGCTCCCGGGATTGGAATGACTCCTTACCCTCTCCCTTAAAACCCACATCCTTTCATTTTTCCCTCTCCTTCCCTCCTTCCTGACGAAGCAACTGCCAGTTGCGAAAGCTCGTAATTCTGTGTGTGTGTTTGTATGTTTTGTTCATGTGCCTGTCTGCCAGCGCTTTCCCGCTTGGTAAGTCTTGGAACCTTTGTTTTTAATATATTTTTCCCATGTGGAAGTTTCTTTCTATTTTATTTACATCATCACAGTGGCGTAATGTATTTCATTTGTGAAATGTTGGTAAATGTTTGTTGTTTACGAGAGGGTCATCTGGTTGTATGGCCAGAAAGCAGATTCTCCTTTCAATGTTGTTATGGTGCAGATTGGACACCACATGCACCTTACTTAATAACGGCTGTTAGGAATTTGATAAATCTTCTTGTTTTGGTATCTCCTTCATTTGCTTTAGATTTTAAAAAATGTTATTCCAATGGTCACTAAAAATGCTCAATGTGCTGCACAAATTGTGGTACATGTTTCTTCCCTCTCATCAGGGACATTCCGTTTCATGACGGCTATATTTGTTCTACCATTGAGTATGATTTTGTTTAATGGGAACCACCACTCCGAGCATCCTGAGTATTGGAGTTATTAGGAAAGACTTCATTGTTTTGCTAGGTGCTTGTTTTGATTATTTCCTTTATCATTTATATTCATCAATTTCACAGTGGGTTAATATACTTGAATCGTGAAATGTGGTTATGTGTTTATTGTTTACAGCAGGGTCATCTGGTTGTATGGCCAGAAAGTAGATTCAGCATTCAATGGTTTTTTGGTAGAGATTGGACACCACATGCACCCTACTGAACACCGAATGTTCGGAATGTGACAAATCTTCTTGTTTAGGTATCTCCTTCATTTGCTTAATATTTTTTAAAATCTTATTTCAATGGTCACTAAGAATAACAATGTGCTGCACTAATTGTAGTACATGTTTCTTCCCTCTCAATAGGGAGAGTCCGTTTTATGACTGCTATGTTTGTTCAATCATCGAGTGTAATTTTGTTGGATGGGAACCACCAGTCCAAACATTCTGATGATTGGAGTTATTATAAAGACTTTTTTCTTTTGCTTGTTGCTTCTTTTGATTGCTACTATTGTCACTTATACTCATCAATTTCACAGTGGAGTAATGTATTTGATTTGTGAAATGTGGGTAAATGTTTGCTGTTTACAGCACATGCACTTAACTGAATAACGAATGTTCGGAATTTGATAAATCTTCTATTTTAAGAATCTCCTTTAATTGCTTTATATTTTTAAAATGTTGTTGCAATGGTCACTAACAATAATCAATGTGGTACATGTTTCTTCCGTCTCAATAGGGAAATTTCGTTTCATGACTACTATGTTTGTTCCACCTTCGAGTGTGATTTGTTGGATGGGAACCACCACTATGAACATTCTGACTATTCGAGTTATAAGGAAAGCCTTCTTTGTTTTGCTAGGTGCTTCTTTTGATTGTTACCTTCTCACTTATATTCATCAATTGCACAGTGGGTTAATGTATTTTAATCGTGAAATGCGGGTAAATGTTTGTTGTTTACAACATGGTCATTTGGTTGTATGGCCGCAAAGCAGATTCTCTCAGCAGGGAGATTCCTTTTAATGACTGCTATGTTTGTTCTCCCTTTTAGTGTGATTTTGTTGGATGGGAACCACCACTCCAAACATTGTGACGACTGGAGTTAATAGGAAAGACTTTTTTCTTTTGCTAAGTACTTGTTTTGATTAGTACTCTTATCGCTTATATTCAGTAACTTCACAGGGGAGTAATGTATTTGAATCATGAAATGTGGGTAAATGTTTGTTGTTTAGAACAGGGTCATTTGGTTGTATGGCCACAAAGCAGATTCTCTCAGCAGGGAGATTCCTTTTAATGACTGCTATGTTTGCTCTACCTTTTAGTGTGATTTTGTTGGATGGGAACCACAACTCTGAGCATCCTGAGTATTGGAAGTATTAGGAAAGACTTCGTTGTTTTGCTAGGTGCTTGTATTGATTCTTTCCCTTATCATATATATACATCAATTTCACAGTGGAGTAATGTATTTGAATCGTTAAAAGTGGGTTAATGTTTGTTGTTTACAGCAGGGTCATCTTGTTGTAAGACCAGAAAACGGATTCTCCATTCAATGGGTTTTTGGTGCAGATTGGACACCACATGCGCTTTACTGAACAACGAATGCTCGGAATTTTATAAATCTTCTTGTTTAGGTATCTCTTTTCATTTGCTTTATATGTTTCAAAATCTTGTTGCAATGGTCACTAAAAATAATCAATGTGCTCCACAAATTGTGGTACATGTTTCTTCCCTCTCAATAGGTGATTCCGTTTCATGACTGCTATGTTTGTTCAATCATTGAGTGTGATTTTGTTGGATGGGAACTACCACTCCGAGCATTCTTACGATTGGAGTTATTAGAAAGACTTTTTTCTTTTGCTTGGAGCTTTTTTTGATTGATACCCTTATAACTTATATTCATCAATTTCACAGTGGAGTAATGTATTTGATTTGTGAAATGAGGGTAAAGGTTTGTTGCTTAGAGCAGGGCCTCTGGTTGTATGGCCAGAAAGCAGATTCTCCATTAAATGGTCTTTTGGTACAGATTGGACACCACATGCACTTTACTCAATAACGAATGTTCGGAATGTGATATATCTTCGTGTTTTGGTATCTTCTTCATTTGCTTTATATTTTTTATAGCCTTATTGCAATGGTCACTAAAAATAATCAATGTGTTGCACAAATTGTGGTACATGTTTCTTTCCTCTCAGCAGGGAGATTCCGTTTCGTGACTGCTATAATTATTCTACCATCGAGTGTGATTTTGTTGGATGGGAACCACCACTCCGAGCATCCTGAGTATTGGAGTAATTAGGAAAGACTTCATTGTTTTGCTATGTGCTTGTTTTGATTCTTCCCCTTATCACTTATATTCATCAATTTCACTGTGGAGTAATGTATTTGAATCGTGAACTGTGGGTAAATGTTTGTTGTTTACAGCAGGGTCATCTGGTTGTAAGGCCAGAAAGCAGATTCTCCATTCAAGTGTTTTTTGGTGCCAATTATACACCACATGCAGTTTACTGAATAACGAATGGTCAGAATTTGATAAATCTTCTTGTTTAGGTATCTCCTTCATTTTCTTTATATGTTTAAAAATCTTATTGCAAAGGTCACTAAAAACAATCAATGTGCTCCACAAATTATGGTACATGTTTCTTGCCTCTCAACAGGGAGATGCTGTTTCATGACTGCTATGTTTTGTTGAAACATCGGGTGTGGTTTTGTTGGATGGGAACCACCACTCCGAGCATCCTGTTTATTGGAGTTAGTAGGAAAGATTTCATTGTTTTGCTATGTTCCTATTTTGATTGTTGCCCTTATCACATATAATCATCAATTTCAAAGTGGTTTAATATATTTGAATCGTGAAATGTAGTTATGTGTTTGTTGTTTACAGCAGGGTCATCTGGTTGTATTTCCAGAAAGCAGATTCTGTATTCAAAGGGTTTTTGGTGCAGATTGGACACCACATGCACCTTACTTAACACCGAATGTACATAATTTGATAAATGTTTTGGTTTTGGGATCTCCATCATTTGCTTTATATTTTTAATAAATGTTATTACAATGTTCACTTAAAATAATCAATGTGCTGCACAAATTGTGGTACTTGTTTCTTCCCTCTCAACAGGGAGACTCCTTTTCATGACTGCTATGTTTGTTCAAACATCGAGTGTGGTTTTGTTGGATGGGAACCACCACTCCGAGCATTCTGATGATTGTAGTTATTAGAAAGACTTTTTTCTTTTGCTAGGTGCTTCCGTTGATTGATACCTTAATCACATATATTCATCAATTTCACAGTGGAGTAATGTATTTCATTTGTGAAATGTTGGTAAATGTTTGTTGTTTATGAGAGGGTCATCTGGTTGTATGGCCAGAAAGCAGATTCTCCTTTCAATGTTCTTATGGTGCAGATTGGACACCACATGCACCTTACTTAATAACGGCTGTTAGGAATTTGATAAATCTTCTTGTTTTGGTATCTCCTTCATTTGCTTTAGATTTTTAAAAATGTTATTCCAATGGTCACTAAAAATGCTCAATGTGCTGCACAAATTGTGGTACATGTTTCTTCCCTCTCAGCAGGGACATTCCGTTTCATGACGGCTACATTTGTTCTACCATTGAGTATGATTTTGTTTAATGGGAACCACCACTCCGAGCATCCTGAGTATTGGAGTTATTAGGAAAGACTTCATTGTTTTGCTAGGTGCTTGTTTTGATTATTTCCTTTATCATTTATATTCATCAATTTCACAGTGGGTTAATATATTTGAATCATGAAATGTGGTTATGTGTTTATTGTTTACAGCAGGGTCATCTGGTTGTATGGCCAGAAAGTAGATTCAGCATTCAATGGTTTTTTGGTGGAGATTGGACACCACATACACCCTACTGAACACCGAATGTTCGGAATGTGACAAATCTTCTTGTTTAGGTATCTCCTTCATTTGCTTAATATTTTTTAAAATCTTATTTCAATGGTCACTAAGAATAACAATGTGCTGCACTAATTGTAGTACATGTTTCTTCCCTCTCAATAGGGAGAGTCCGTTTTATGACTGCTATGTTTGTTCAATCATCGAGTGTAATTTTGTTGGATGGGAACCACCAGTCCAAACATTCTGAAGATTGGAGTTATTATAAAGACTTTTTTCTTTTGCTTGTTGCTTCTTTTGATTGCTACTATTGTCACTTATACTCATCAATTTCACAGTGGAGTAATGTATTTGATTTGTGAAATGTGGGTAAATGTTTGCTGTTTACAGCACATGCACTTAACTGAATAACGAATGTTGGGAATTTGATAAATCTTTTATTTTAAGAATCTCCTTTAATTGCTTTATATTTTTAAAAGTGTTGTTGCAATGGTCACTAAAAATAATCAATGTGCTCCACAAATTGTGGTACATGTTTCTTCCCTCTCAATAGGTGATTCCGTTTCATGACTGCTATGTTTGTTCAATCATCGAGTGTGATTTTGTTGGATGGGAACTACCACTCCGAGCATTCTTACGATTGGAGTTATTAGAAAGACTTTTTTCTTTTGCTTGGAGCTTTTTTTGATTGATACCCTTATAACTTATATTCATCAATTACACAGTGGAGTAATGTATTTGATTTGTGAAATGAGGGTAAAGTTTTGTTGCTTACAACAGGGTCATTTGGTTGTATGGCCCGAAATCAGATTCTGCATTCAATGGTATTTTGGTGGAGTTTGGACACCACATGCACCCTACTGAACACCGAATGTCCGGAATTTGATAAATCTTCTATTTTAAGAATCTCCTTTAATTGCTTTATATTTTTAAAAATGTTGTTGCAATAGTCACTAACAATAATCAATGTGGTGCACCAATTGTGGTACATGTTTCTTCCGTTTCAATAGGGAAATTTCGTTTCATGACTACTATGTTTGTTCCACCTTCGAGTGTGATTTGTTGGATGGGAACCACCACTCTGAACATTCTGACTATTCGAGTTATAAGGGAAGCCTTCTTTGTTTTGCTAGGTGCTTCTTTTGATTGTTACCCTTCTCACTTATATTCATCAATTTCACAGTGGGTTAATGTATTTTAATCGTGAAATGCGGGTAAATGTTTGTTGTTTACAACAGGGTCATTTGGTTGTATGGCCACAAAGCAGATTCTCTCAGCAGGGAGATTCCTTTTAATGACTGCTATGTTTTTTCTACCTTTTAGCGTGATTTTGTTGGATGGGAACCACCACTCCGAGCATCCTGAGTATTGGAAGTATTAGGAAAGACTTCGTTGTTTTGCTAGGTGCTTGTATTGATTCTTTCCCTTATCATATATATACATCAATTTCACAGTGGAGTAATGTATTTGAATCGTTAAAAGTGGGTTAATGTTTGTTGTTTACAGCAGGGTCATCTTGTTGTAAGACCAGAAAACAGATTCTCCATTCAATGGGTTTTTGGTGCAGATTGGACACCACATGCGCTTTACTGAATAACGAATGCTCGGAATTTTATAAATCTTCTTGTTTAGGTATCTCTTTTCATTTGCTTTATATGTTTCAAAATCTTGTTGCAATGGTCACTAAAAATAATCAATGTGCTCCACAAATTGTGGTACATGTTTCTTACCTCTCAACAGGGAGATGCTGTTTCATGACTGCTATGTTTTGTTGAAACATCGAGTGTGGTTTTGTTGGATGGGAACCACCACTCCGAGCATCCTGAGTATTGGAGTTAGTAGGAAAGATTTCATTGTTTTGCTATGTTCCTATTTTGATTGTTGCCCTTATCACATATAATCATCAATTTCAAAGTGGTTTAATATATTTGAATCGTGAAATGTAGTTATGTGTTTGTTGTTTACAGCATGGTCATCTGGTTGTATTTCCAGAAAGCAGATTCTGTATTCAAAGGGTTTTTGGTGCAGATTGGACACCACATGCACCTTACTTAACACCGAATGTACATAATTTGATAAATGTTTTGGGTTTGGGATCTCCATCATTTGCTTTATATTTTTAATAAATGTTATTACAATGTTCACTTAAAATAATCAATGTGCTGCACAAATTGTGGTACTTGTTTCTTCCCTCTCAACAGGGAGACTCCTTTTCATGACTGCTATGTTTGTTCAAACATCGAGTGTGATTTTGTTGGTTGGGAACCACCACTCCGAGCATTCTGACGATTGTAGTTATTAGAAAGACTTTTTTCTTTTGCTAGGTGCTTCCGTTGATTGATACCTTAATCACATATATTCATCAATTTCACAGTGGAGTAATGTATTTCATTTGTGAAATGTTGGTAAATGTTTGTTGTTTACGAGAGGGTCATCTGGTTGTATGGCCAGAAAGCAGATTCTCCTTTCAATGTTGTTATGGTGCAGATTGGACACCACATGCACCTTACTTAATAACGGCTGTTAGGAATTTGATAAATCTTCTTGTTTTGGTATCTCCTTCATTTGCTTTAGATTTTTAAAAATGTTATTCCAATGGTCACTAAAAATGCTCAATGTGCTGCACAAATTGTGGTACATGTTTCTTCCCTCTCAGCAGGGACATTCCGTTTCATGACGGCTATATTTGTTCTACCATTGAGTATGATTTTGTTTAATGGGAACCACCACTCCGAGCATCCTGAGTATTGGAGTTATTAGGAAAGACTTCATTGTTTTGCTAGGTGCTTGTTTTGATTATTTCCTTTATCATTTATATTCATCAATTTCACAGTGGGTTAATATATTTGAATCGTGAAATGTGGTTATGTGTTTATTGTTTACAGCAGGGTCATCTGGTTGTATGGCCAGAAAGTAGATTCAGCATTCAATGGTTTTTTGGTGGAGATTGGACACCACATGCACCCTACTGAACACCGAATGTTCGGAATGTGACAAATCTTCTTGTTTAGGTATCTTCTTCATTTGCTTAATATTTTTTAAAATCTTATTTCAATGGTCACTAAGAATAACAATGTGCTGCACTAATTGTAGTACATGTTTCTTCCCTCTCAATAGGGAGAGTCCGTTTTATGACTGCTACGTTTGTTCAATCATCGAGTGTAATTTTGTTGGATGGGAACCACCAGACCAAACATTCTGAAGATTGGAGTTATTATAAAGACTTTTTTCTTTTGCTTGTTGCTTCTTTTGATTGCTACTATTGTCCCTTATACTCATCAATTTCACAGTGGAGTAATGTATTTGATTTGTGAAATGTGGGTAAATGTTTGCTGTTTACAGCACATGCACTTAACTGAATAACGAATGTTCGGAATTTGATAAATCTTCTATTTTAAGAATCTCCTTTAATTGCTTTATATTTTTAAAAGTGTTGTTGCAATGTTCACTAACAATAATCAATGTGGTGCACAAATTGTGGAACATGTTTCTTCCGTCTCAATAGGGAAATTTCGTTTCATGACTACTATGTTTGTTGCACCTTTGAGTGTGATTTGTTGGATGGGAACCACCACTCTGAACATTCTGACTAATCGAGTTATAAGGAAAGCCTTCTTTGTTTTGCTAGGTGCTTCTTTTGATTGTTACCCTTCTCACTTATATTCATCAATTTCACAGTGGGTAAATGTATTTTAATCATGAAATGCGGGTAAATGTTTGTTGTTTACAACAGGGTCATTTGGTTGTATGGCCGCAAAGCAGATTCTCTCAGCAGGGAGATTCCTTTTAATGACTGCTATGTTTGTTCTCCCTTTTAGTGTGATTTTGTTGGTTGGGAACCACCAATCCGAGCATTCTGACGATTGGAGTTATTTGAAAGACTTTTTTTTTTTTTTTTTGCTTGGAGCTTATTATGACTGATACTGTTATAACTTATATTCATCAATTTCACAGTGGAGTAATGTATTCGAATCGTTAAATGTGGGTAAATGTTTGTTGTTTACAGCGGGGTCATCTGGTTGTATGGCCCGAAATCAGATTCTGCATTCAATGGTATTTTGGTGGAGATTGGACACCACATGCACCCTACTGAACACCGAATGTTCGGGATTTGATAAATCTTCTTGTCTTGGTATCTCTTTCATTTGCTTTATATTTTTAAAAACTTGTTTCAATGGTCACTAAAAATAACAATGTGCTGCACTAATTGTAGCACATGTTTCTTGTCTCTCAATAGGGAGAATCCGTTTCATGACTGCTATGTTTGTTCTACCAACGAGTGTGATTTTGTTGGATGGGAACCACCACTCCAAACATTGTGACGACTGGAGTTAATAGGAAAGACTTTTTTCTTTTGCTAAGTACTTGTTTTGATTAGTACTCTTATCGCTTATATTCAGTAACTTCACAGGGGAGTAATGTATTTGAATCGTGAAAGGTGGGTAAATGTTTGTTGTTTACAACAGGGTCATTTGGTTGTATGGCCACAAAGCAGATTCTCTCAGCAGGGAGATTCCTTTTAATGACTGCTATGTTTTTTCTTCCTTTTAGCGTGATTTTGTTGGATGGGAACCACCACTCCGAGCATCCTGAGTATTGGAAGTATTAGGAAAGACTTCGTTGTTTTGCTAGGTGCTTGTATTGATTCTTTCCCTTATCATATATATACATCAATTTCACAGTGGAGTAATGTATTTGAATCGTTAAAAGTGGGTTAATGTTTGTTGTTTACAGCAGGGTCATCTTGTTGTAAGACCAGAAAACAGATTCTCCATTCAATGGGTTTTTGGTGCAGATTGGACACCACATGCGCTTTACTGAATAACGAATGCTCGGAATTTTATAAATCTTCTTGTTTAGGTATCTCTTTTCATTTGCTTTATATGTTTCAAAATCTTGTTGCAATGGTCACTAAAAATAATCAATGTGCTCCACAAATTATGGTACATCTCTCAACAGGGAGATCCTGTTTCTTGACTGCTATGTTTTGTTGAAACATCGAGTGTGGTTTTGTTGGATGGGAACCACCACTCCGAGCATCCTGAGTATTGGAGTTAGTAGGAAAGATTTCATTGTTTTGCTATGTTCCTATTGTGATTGTTGCCCTTATCACATGTAATCATCAATTTCAAAGTGGTTTAATATATTTGAATCGTGAAATGTGGTTATGTGTTTGTTGTTTACAGCATGGTCGTCTGGTTGTATTTCCAGAAAGCAGATTCTGTATTCAAAGGGTTTTTGGTGCAGATTGGACACCACATGCACCTTACTTAACACCGAATGTACATAATTTGATAAATGTTTTGGTTTTGGGATCTCCATGATTTGCTTTATATTTTTAATAAATGTTATTACAATGTTCACTTAAAATAATCAATGTGCTGCACAAATTGTGGTACTTGTTTCTTCCCTCTCAACAGGGAGACTCCTTTTCATGACTGCTATGTTTGTTCAAACATCGAGTGTGATTTTGTTGGATGGGAACCACCACTCCGAGCATTCTGACGATTGTAGTTATTAGAAAGACTTTTTTCTTTTGCTAGGTGCTTCCGTTGATTGATACCTTAATCACTTATATTCATCAATTTCACAGTGGAGTAATGTATTTCATTTGTGAAATGTTGGTAAATGTTTGTTGTTTACGAGAGGGTCATCTGGTTGTATGGTCAGAAAGCAGATTCTCCTTTCAATGTTCTTATGGTGCAGATTGGACACCACATGCACCTTACTTAATAACGGCTGTTAGGAATTTGATAAATCTTCTTGTTTTGGTATCTCCTTCATTTGCTTTAGATTTTTAAAAATGTTATTCCAATGGTCACTAAAAATGCTCAATGTGCTGCACAAATTGTGGTACATGTTTCTTCCCTCTCAGCAGGGACATTCCGTTTCATGACGGCTATATTAGTTCTAGCATTGAGTATGATTTTGTTTAATGGGAACCACCACTCCGAGCATCCTGAGTATTGGAGTTATTAGGAAAGACTTCATTGTTTTGCTAGGTGATTGTTTTGATTATTTCCTTTATCATTTATATTCATCAATTTCACAGTGGGTTAATATATTTGAATCGTGAAATGTGGTTATGTGTTTATTGTTTACAGCAGGGTCATCTGGTTGTATGGCCAGAAAGTAGATTCAGCATTCAATGGTTTTTTTTTGGAGATTGGACACCACATGCACCCTACTGAACACCGAATGTTCGGAATGTGACAAATCTTCTTGTTTAGGTATCTCCTTCATTTGCTTAATATTTTTAAAAATCTTATTTCAATGGTCACTAAGAATAACAATGTGCTGCACTAATTGTAGTACATGTTTCTTCCCTCTCAATAGGGAGAGTCCGTTTTATGACTGGTATGTTTGTTCAATCATCGAGTGTAATTTTGTTGGATGGGAACCACCAGACCAAACATTCTGAAGATTGGAGTTATTATAAAGACTTTTTTCTTTTGCTTGTTGCTTCTTTTGATTGCTACTATTGTCACTTATACTCATCAATTTCACAGTGGAGTAATGTATTTGATTTGTGAAATGTGGGTAAATGTTTGCTGTTTACAGCACATGCACTTAACTGAATAACGAATGTTGGGAATTTGATAAATCTTCTATTTTAAGAATCTCCTTTAATTGCTTTATATTTTTAAAAATGTTGTTGCAATGTTCACTAACAATAATCAATGTGGTGCACTAATTGTGGTACATGTTTCTTCCGTCTCAATAGGTAAATTTCGTTTCATGACTACTATGTTTGTTCCACCTTCGAGTGTGATTTGTTGGATGGGAACCACCACTCTGAACATTCTGACTATTCGAGTTATAAGGAAAGCCTTCTTTGTTTTGCTAGGTGCTTCTTTTGATTGTTACCCTTCTCACTTATATTCATCAATTTCACAGTGGGTTAATGTATTTTAATCATGAAATGCGGGTAAATGTTTGTTGTTTACAACAGGGTCATTTGGTTGTATGGCCGCAAAGCAGATTCTCTCAGCAGGGAGATTCCTTTTAATGACTGCTATGTTTGTTCTACCTTTTAGTGTGATTTTGTTGGATGGGAACCACCACTCCGAGCATCCTGAGTATTGGAAGTATTAGGAAAGACTTCGTTGTTTTGCTAGGTGCTTGTATTGATTCTTTCCCTTATCATATATATACATCAATTTCACAGTGGAGTAATGTATTTGAATCGTTAAAAGTGGGTTAATGTTTGTTGTTTACAACAGGGTCATCTTGTTGTAAGACCAGAAAACAGATTCTCCATTCAATGGGTTTTTGGTGCAGATTGGACACCACATGCGCTTTACTGAATAACGAATGCTCGGAATTTTATAAATCTTCTTGTTTAGGTATCTCTTTTCATTTGCTTTATATGTTTCAAAATCTTGTTGCAATGGTCACTAAAAATAATCAATGTGCTCCACAAATTGTGGTACATGTTTCTTCCCTCTCAATAGGTGATTCCGTTTCATGACTGCTATGTTTTGTTGAAACATCGAGTGTGGATTTGTTGGATGGGAACCACCACTCCGAGCATCCTGAGTATTGGAGTTAGTAGGAAAGATTTCATTGTTTTGCTATGTTCCTATTTTGATTGTTGCCCTTATCACATATAATCATCAATTTGAAAGTGGTTTAATATATTTGAATCGTGAAATGTGGTTATGTGTTTGTTGTTTACAGCAGGGTCATCTGGTTGTATTTCCAGAAACAGATTCTGTATTCAAAGGGTTTTTGGTGCAGATTGGACACCACATGCACCTTACTTAACACCGAATGTACATAATTTGATAAATGTTTTGGTTTTGGGATCTCCATGATTTGCTTTATATTTTTAATAAATGTTATTACAATGTTCACTTAAAATAATCAATGTGCTGCACAAATTGTGGTACTTGTTTCTTCCCTCTCAACAGGGAGACTCCTTTTCATGACTGCTATGTTTGTTCAAACATCGAGTGTGATTTTGTTGGATGGGAACCACCACTCCGAGCATTGTGACGAGTGGAGTTAATAGGAAAGACTTTTTTCTTTTGCTAAGTACTTGTTTTGATTAGTACTCTTATCGCTTATATTCAGTAACTTCACAGGGGAGTAATGTATTTGAATCGTGAAATGTGGGTAAATGTTTGTTGTTTACAACAGGGTCATTTGGTTGTATGGCCACAAAGCAGATTGTCTCAGCAGGGAGATTCCTTTTAATGACTGCTATGTTTGTTCTACCTTTTAGTGTGATTTTGTTGGATGGGAACCACCACTCCGAGCATCCTGAGTATTGGAAGTATTAGGAAAGACTTCGTTGTTTTGCTAGGTGCTTGTATTGATTCTTTCCCTTATCATATATATACATCAATTTCACAGTGGAGTAATGTATTTGAATCGTTAAAAGTGGGTTAATGTTTGTTGTTTACAGCAGGGTCATCTTGTTGTAAGACCAGAAAACAGATTCTCCATTCAATGGGTTTTTGGTGCAGATTGGACACCACATGCGCTTTACTGAATAACGAATGCTCGGAATTTTATAAATCTTCTTGTTTAGGTATCTCTTTTCATTTGCTTTATATGTTTCAAAATCTTGTTGCAATGGTCACTAAAAATAATCAATGTGCTCCACAAATTGTGGTACATGTTTCTTCCCTCTCAATAGGTGATTCCGTTTCATGACTGCTATGTTTTGTTGAAACATCGAGTGTGGTTTTGTTGGATGGGAACCACCACTCCGAGCATCCTGAGTATTGGAGTTAGTAGGAAAGATTTCATTGTTTTGCTATGTTCCTATTTTGATTGTTGCCCTTATCACATATAATCATCAATTTGAAAGTGGTTTAATATATTTGAATCGTGAAATGTGGTTATGTGTTTGTTGTTTACAGCAGGGTCATCTGGTTGTATTTCCAGAAAGCAGATTCTGTATTCAAAGGGTTATTGGTGCAGATTGGACACCACATGCACCTTACTTAACACCGAATGTACATAATGTGATAAATGTTTTGGTTTTGGGATCTCCATGATTTGCTTTATATTTTTAATAAATGTTATTACAATGTTCACTTAAAATAATCAATGTGCTGCACAAATTGTGGTACTTGTTTCTTCCCTCTCAACAGGGAGACTCCTTTTCATGACTGCTATGTTTGTTCAAACATCGAGTGTGATTTTGTTGGATGGGAACCACCACTCCGAGCATTGTGACGAGTGGAGTTAATAGGAAAGACTTTTTTCTTTTGCTAAGTACTTGTTTTGATTAGTACTCTTATCGCTTATATTCAGTAACTTCACAGGGGAGTAATGTATTTGAATCGTGAAATGTGGGTAAATGTTTGTTGTTTACAACAGGGTCATTTGGTTGTATGGCCACAAAGCAGATTGTCTCAGCAGGGAGATTCCTTTTAATGACTGCTATGTTTGTTCTACCTTTTAGTGTGATTTTGTTGGATGGGAACCACCACTCCGAGCATCCTGAGTATTGGAAGTATTAGGAAAGACTTCGTTGTTTTGCTAGGTGCTTGTATTGATTCTTTCCCTTATCATATATATACATCAATTTCACAGTGGAGTAATGTATTTGAATCGTTAAAAGTGGGTTAATGTTTGTTGTTTACAGCAGGGTCATCTTGTTGTAAGACCAGAAAACAGATTCTCCATTCAATGGGTTTTTGGTGCAGATTGGACACCACATGCGCTTTACTGAATAACGAATGCTCGGAATTTTATAAATCTTCTTGTTTAGGTATCTCTTTTCATTTGCTTTATATGTTTCAAAATCTTGTTGCAATGGTCACTAAAAATAATCAATGTGCTCCACAAATTGTGGTACATGTTTCTTCCCTCTCAATAGGTGATTCCGTTTCATGACTGCTATGTTTTGTTGAAACATCGAGTGTGGTTTTGTTGGATGGGAACCACCACTCCGAGCATCCTGAGTATTGGAGTTAGTAGGAAAGATTTCATTGTTTTGCTATGTTCCTATTTTGATTGTTGCCCTTATCACATATAATCATCAATTTGAAAGTGGTTTAATATATTTGAATCGTGAAATGTGGTTATGTGTTTGTTGTTTACAGCAGGGTCATCTGGTTGTATTTCCAGAAAGCAGATTCTGTATTCAAAGGGTTATTGGTGCAGATTGGACACCACATGCACCTTACTTAACACCGAATGTACATAATGTGATAAATGTTTTGGTTTTGGGATCTCCATGATTTGCTTTATATTTTTAATAAATGTTATTACAATGTTCACTTAAAATAATCAATGTGCTGCACAAATTGTGGTACTTGTTTCTTCCCTCTCAACAGGGAGACTCCTTTTCATGACTGCTATGTTTGTTCAAACATCGAGTGTGATTTTGTTGGATGGGAACCACCACTCCGAGCATTGTGACGAGTGGAGTTAATAGGAAAGACTTTTTTCTTTTGCTAAGTACTTGTTTTGATTAGTACTCTTATCGCTTATATTCAGTAACTTCACAGGGGAGTAATGTATTTGAATCGTGAAATGTGGGTAAATGTTTGTTGTTTACAACAGGGTCATTTGGTTGTATGGCCACAAAGCAGATTGTCTCAGCAGGGAGATTCCTTTTAATGACTGCTATGTTTGTTCTACCTTTTAGTGTGATTTTGTTGGATGGGAACCACCACTCCGAGCATCCTGAGTATTGGAAGTATTAGGAAAGACTTCGTTGTTTTGCTAGGTGCTTGTATTGATTCTTTCCCTTATCATATATATACATCAATTTCACAGTGGAGTAATGTATTTGAATCGTTAAAAGTGGGTTAATGTTTGTTGTTTACAGCAGGGTCATCTTGTTGTAAGACCAGAAAACAGATTCTCCATTCAATGGGTTTTTGGTGCAGATTGGACACCACATGCGCTTTACTGAATAACGAATGCTCGGAATTTTATAAATCTTCTTGTTTAGGTATCTCTTTTCATTTGCTTTATATGTTTCAAAATCTTGTTGCAATGGTCACTAAAAATAATCAATGTGCTCCACAAATTGTGGTACATGTTTCTTCCCTCTCAATAGGTGATTCCGTTTCATGACTGCTATGTTTTGTTGAAACATCGAGTGTGGTTTTGTTGGATGGGAACCACCACTCCGAGCATCCTGAGTATTGGAGTTAGTAGGAAAGATTTCATTGTTTTGCTATGTTCCTATTTTGATTGTTGCCCTTATCACATATAATCATCAATTTGAAAGTGGTTTAATATATTTGAATCGTGAAATGTGGTTATGTGTTTGTTGTTTACAGCAGGGTCATCTGGTTGTATTTCCAGAAAGCAGATTCTGTATTCAAAGGGTTATTGGTGCAGATTGGACACCACATGCACCTTACTTAACACCGAATGTACATAATGTGATAAATGTTTTGGTTTTGGGATCTCCATGATTTGCTTTATATTTTTAATAAATGTTATTACAATGTTCACTTAAAATAATCAATGTGCTGCACAAATTGTGGTACTTGTTTCTTCCCTCTCAACAGGGAGACTCCTTTTCATGACTGCTATGTTCGTTCAAACATCGAGTGTGATTTTGTTGGATGGGAACCACCACTCCGAGCATTCTGACGATTGTAGTTATTAGAAAGACTTTTTTCGTTTGCTAGGTGCTTCCGTTGATTGATACCTTAATCACATATATTCATCAATTTCACAGTGGAGTAATGTATTTCATTTGTGAAATGTTGGTAAATGTTTGTTGTTTACGAGAGGGTCATCTGGTTGTATGGCCAGAAAGCAGATTCTCCTTTCAATGTTGTTATGGTGCAGATTGGACACCACATGCACCTTACTTAATAACGGCTGTTAGGAATTTGATAAATCTTCTTGTTTTGGTATCTCCTTCATTTGCTTTAGATTTTTAAAAATGTTATTCCAATGGTCACTAAAAATGCTCAATGTGCTGCACAAATTGTGGTACATGTTTCTTCCCTCTCAGCAGGGACATTCCGTTTCATGACGGCTATATTAGTTCTAGCATTGAGTATGATTTTGTTTAATGGGAACCACCACTCCGAGCATCCTGAGTATTGGAGTTATTAGGAAAGACTTCATTGTTTTGCTAGGTGCTTGTTTTGATTATTTCCTTTATCATTTATATTCATCAATTTCACAGTGGGTTAATATATTTGAATCGTGAAATGTGGTTATGTGTTTATTGTTTACAGCAGGGTCATCTGGTTGTAGGGCCAGAAAGTAGATTCAGCATTCAATGGTTTTTTGGTGGAGATTGGACACCACATGCACCCTACTGAACACCGAATGTTCGGAATGTGACAAATCTTCTTGTTTAGGTATCTCCTTCATTTGCTTAATATTTTTTAAAATCTTATTTCAATGGTCACTAAGAATAACAATGTGCTGCACTAATTGTAGTACATGTTTCTTCCCTCTCAATAGGGAGAGTCCGTTTTATGACTGCTATGTTTGTTCAATCATCGAGTGTAATTTTGTTGGATGGGAACCACCAGTCCAAACATTCTGAAGATTGGAGTTATTCTAAAGACGTTTTTCTTTTGCTTGTTGCTTCTTTTGATTGCTACTATTGTCACTTATACTCATCAATTTCACAGTGTAGTAATGTATTTGATTTGTGAAATGTGGGTAAATGTTTGCTGTTTACAGCACATGCACTTAACTGAATAACGAATGTTGGGAATTTGATAAATCTTCTATTTTAAGAATCTCCTTTAATTGCTTTATATTTTTAAAAATGTTGTTGCAATGGTCACTAACAATAATCAATGTGGTGCACAAATTGTGGTACTTGTTTCTTCCCTCTCAACAGGGAGACTCCTTTTCATGACTGCTATGTTCGTTCAAACATCGAGTGTGATTTTGTTGGATGGGAACCACCACTCCGAGCATTCTGACGATTGTAGTTATTAGAAAGACTTTTTTCTTTTGCTAGGTGCTTCCGTTGATTGATACCTTAATCACATATATTCATCAATTTCACAGTGGAGTAATGTATTTCATTTGTGAAATGTTGGTAAATGTTTGTTGTTTACGAGAGGGTCATCTGGTTGTATGGCCAGAAAGCAGATTCTCCTTTCAATGTTGTTATGGTGCAGATTGGACACCACATGCACCTTACTTAATAACGGCTGTTAGGAATTTGATAAATCTTCTTGTTTTGGTATCTCCTTCATTTGCTTTAGATTTTTAAAAATGTTATTCCAATGGTCACTAAAAATGCTCAATGTGCTGCACAAATTGTGGTACATGTTTCTTCCCTCTCAGCAGGGACATTCCGTTTCATGACGGCTATATTTGTTCTACCATTGAGTATGATTTTGTTTAATGGGAACCACCACTCCGAGCATCCTGAGTATTGGAGTTATTAGGAAAGACTTCATTGTTTTGCTAGGTGCTTGTTTTGATTATTTCCTTTATCATTTATATTCATCAATTTCACAGTGGGTTAATATATTTGAATCGTGAAATGTGGTTATGTGTTTATTGTTTACAGCAGGGTCATCTGGTTGTATGGCCAGAAAGTAGATTCAGCATTCAATGGTTTTTTGGTGGAGATTGGACACCACATGCACCCTACTGAACACCGAATGTTCGGAATGTGACAAATCTTCTTGTTTAGGTATCTCCTTCATTTGCTTAATATTTTTTAAAATCTTATTTCAATGGTCACTAAGAATAACAATGTGCTGCACTAATTGTAGTACATGTTTCTTCCCTCTCAATAGGGAGAGTCCGTTTTATGACTGCTATGTTTGTTCAATCATCGAGTGTAATTTTGTTGGATGGGAACCACCAGTCCCAACATTCTGAAGATTGGAGTTATTATAAAGACTTTTTTCTTTTGCTTGTTGCTTCTTTTGATTGCTACTATTGTCACTTATACTCATCAATTTCACAGTGGAGTAATGTATTTGATTTGTGAAATGTGGGTAAATGTTTGCTGTTTACAGCACATGCACTTAACTGAATAACGAATGTTCGGAATTTGATAAATCTTCTATTTTAAGAATCTCCTTTAATTGCTTTATATTTTTAAAAATGTTGTTGCAATGGTCACTAACAATAATCAATGTGGTGCACAAATTGTGGTACATGTTTCTTCCGTCTCAATAGGTAAATTTCGTTTCATGACTACTATGTTTGTTCCACCTTCGAGTGTGATTTGTTGGATGGGAACCACCACTCTGAACATTCTGACTATTCGAGTTATAAGGAAAGCCTTCTTTGTTTTGCTAGGTGCTTCTTTTGATTGTTACCCTTCTCACTTATATTCATCAATTTCACAGTGGGTTAATGTATTTTAATCGTGAAATGCGGGTAAATGTTTGTTGTTTACAACAGGGTCATTTGGTTGTATGGCCGCAAAGCAGATTCTCTCAGCAGGGAGATTCCTTTTAATGACTGCTATGTTTGTTCTCCCTTTTAGTGTGATTTTGTTGGTTGGGAACCACCAATCCGAGCATTCTGACGATTGGAGTTATTTGAAAGACTTTTTTTTTTTTTTTTTGCTTGGAGCTTATTATGATTGATACTGTTATAACTTATATTCATCAATTTCACAGTGGAGTAATGTATTCGAATCGTTATATGTGGGTAAATGTTTGTTGTTTACAGCGGGGTCATCTGGTTGTATGGCCCGAAATCAGATTCTGCATTCAATGGTATTTTGGTGGAGATTGGACACCACATGCACCCTACTGAACACCGAATGTTCGGGATTTGATAAATCTTCTTGTCTTGGTATCTCTTTCATTTGCTTTATATTTTTAAAAACTTATTTCAATGGTCACTAAAAATAACAATGTGCTGCACTAATTGTAGCACATGTTTCTTGTCTCTCAATAGGGAGAATCCGTTTCATGACTGCTATGTTTGTTCTACCAACGAGTGTGATGTTGTTGGATGGGAACCACCACACCAAACATTGTGACGACTGGAGTTAATAGGAAAGACTTTTTTCTTTTGCTAAGTACTTGTTTTGATTAGTACTCTTATCGCTTATATTCAGTAACTTCACAGGGGAGTAATGTATTTGAATCGTGAAATGTGGGTAAATGTTTGTTGTTTACAACAGGGTCATTTGGTTGTATGGCCACAAAGCAGATTCTCTCAGCAGGGAGATTCCTTTTAATGACTGCTATGTTTGTTCTACCTTTTAGTGTGATTTTGTTGGATGGGAACCACCACTCCGAGCATCCTGAGTATTGGAAGTATTAGGAAAGACTTCGTTGTTTTGCTAGGTGCTTGTATTGATTCTTTCCCTTATCATATATATACATCAATTTCACAGTGGAGTAATGTATTTGAATCGTTAAAAGTGGGTTAATGTTTGTTGTTTACAGCAAGGTCATCTTGTTGTAAGACCAGAAAACAGATTCTCCATTCAATGGGTTTTTGGTGCAGACTGGACACCACATGCGCTTTACTGAACAACGAATGCTCGGAATTTTATAAATCTTCTTGTTTAGGTATCTCTTTTCATTTGCTTTATATGTTTCAAAATCTTGTTGCAATGGTCACTAAAAATAATCAATGTGCTCCACAAATTGTGGTACATGTTTCTTCCCGCTCAATAGGTGATTCCGTTTCATGACTGCTATGTTTGTTCAATCATTGAGTGTGATTTTGTTGGATGGGAACTACCACTCCGAGCATTCTTACGATTGGAGTTATTAGAAAGACTTTTTTCTTTTGCTTGGAGCTTTTTTTGATTGATACCCTTATAACTTATATTCATCAATTTCACAGTGGAGTAATGTATTTGATTTGTGAAATGAGGGTAAAGGTTTGTTGCTTAGAGCAGGGCCTCTGGTTGTATGGCCAGAAAGCAGATTCTCCATTAAATGGTCTTTTGGTACAGATTGGACACCACATGCACTTTACTCAATAACGAATGTTCGGAATGTGATATATCTTCGTGTTTTGGTATCTTCTTCATTTGCTTTATATGTTTTATAGCCTTATTGCAATGGTCACTAAAAATAATCAATGTGTTGCACAAATTGTGGTACATGTTTCTTTCCTCTCAGCAGGGAGATTCCGTTTCGTGACTGCTATAATTGTTCTACCATCGAGTGTGATTTTGTTGGATGGGAACCACCACTCCGAGCATCCTGAGTATTGGAGTAATTAGGAAAGACTTCATTGTTTTGCTATGTGCTTGTTTTGATTCTCCTCCTTATCACTTATATTCATCAATTTCACTGTGGAGTAATGTATTTGAATCGTGAACTGTGGGTAAATGTTTGTTGTTTACAGCAGGGTCATCTGGTTGTAAGGCCAGAAAGCAGATTCTCCATTCAAGTGTTTTTTGGTGCCAATTATACACCACATGCAGTTTACTGAATAACGAATGGTCAGAATTTGATAAATCTTCTTGTTTAGGTATCTCCTTCATTTTCTTTATATGTTTAAAAATCTACACTAGATCGCGTGTTAAAACAATCAATGTGCTCCACAAATTATGGTACATGTTTCTTGCCTCTCAACAGGGAGATGCTGTTTCATGACTGCTATGTTTTGTTGAAACATCGGGTGTGGTTTTGTTGGATGGGAACCACCACTCCGAGCATCCTGTTTATTGGAGTTAGTAGGAAAGATTTCATTGTTTTGCTATGTTCCTATTTTGATTGTTGCCCTTATCACATATAATCATCATTTCAAAGTGGTTTAATATATTTGAATCGTGAAATGTAGTTATGTGTTTGTTGTTTACAGCAGGGTCATCTGGTTGTATTTCCAGAAAGCAGATTCTGTATTCAAAGGGTTTTTGGTGCAGATTGGACACCACATGCACCTTACTTAACACCGAATGTACATAATTTGATAAATGTTTTGGTTTTGGGATCTCCATCATTTGCTTTATATTTTTAATAAATGTTATTACAATGTTCACTTAAAATAATCAATGTGCTGCACAAATTGTGGTACTTGTTTCTTCCCTCTCAACAGGGAGACTCCTTTTCATGACTGCTATGTTTGTTCAAACATCGAGTGTGGTTTTGTTGGATGGGAACCACCACTCCGAGCATTCTGATGATTGTAGTTATTAGAAAGACTTTTTTCTTTTGCTAGGTGCTTCCGTTGATTGATACCTTAATCACATATATTCATCAATTTCACAGTGGAGTAATGTATTTCATTTGTGAAATGTTGGTAAATGTTTGTTGTTTATGAGAGGGTCATCTGGTTGTATGGCCAGAAAGCAGATTCTCCTTTCAATGTTCTTATGGTGCAGATTGGACACCACATGCACCTTACTTAATAACGGCTGTTAGGAATTTGATAAATCTTCTTGTTTTGGTATCTCCTTCATTTGCTTTAGATTTTTAAAAATGTTATTCCAATGGTCACTAAAAATGCTCAATGTGCTGCACAAATTGTGGTACATGTTTCTTCCCTCTCAGCAGGGACATTCCGTTTCATGACGGCTACATTTGTTCTACCATTGAGTATGATTTTGTTTAATGGGAACCACCACTCCGAGCATCCTGAGTATTGGAGTTATTAGGAAAGACTTCATTGTTTTGCTAGGTGCTTGTTTTGATTATTTCCTTTATCATTTATATTCATCAATTTCACAGTGGGTTAATATATTTGAATCGTGAAATGTGGTTATGTGTTTATTGTTTACAGTAGGGTCATCTGGTTGTATGGCCAGAAAGTAGATTCAGCATTCAATGGTTTTTTGGTGGAGATTGGACACCACATACACCCTACTGAACACCGAATGTTCGGAATGTGACAAATCTTCTTGTTTAGGTATCTCCTTCATTTGCTTAATATTTTTTAAAATCTTATTTCAATGGTCACTAAGAATAACAATGTGCTGCACTAATTACAGTACATGTTTCTTCCCTCTCAATAGGGAGAGTCCGTTTTATGACTGCTATGTTTGTTCAATCATCGAGTGTAATTTTGTTGGATGGGAACCACCAGTCCAAACATTCTGAAGATTGGAGTTATTATAAAGACTTTTTTCTTTTGCTTGTTGCTTCTTTTGATTGCTACTATTGTCACTTATACTCATCAATTTCACAGTGGAGTAATGTATTTGATTTTTGAAATGTGGGTAAATGTTTGCTGTTTACAGCACATGCACTTAACTGAATAACGAATGTTGGGAATTTGATAAATCTTTTATTTTAAGAATCTCCTTTAATTGCTTTATATTTTTAAAAGTGTTGTTGCAATGGTCACTAAAAATAATCAATGTGCTCCACAAATTGTGGTACATGTTTCTTCCCTCTCAATAGGTGATTCCGTTTCATGACTGCTATGTTTGTTCAATCATCGAGTGTGATTTTGTTGGATGGGAACTACCACTCCGAGCATTCTTACGATTGGAGTTATTAGAAAGACTTTTTTCTTTTGCTACACTAGATCGCGTGTTGATACCCTTATAACTTATATTCATCAATTACACAGTGGAGTAATGTATTTGATTTGTGAAATGAGGGTAAAGGTTTGTTGCTTACAACAGGGTCATTTGGTTGTATGGCCCGAAATCAGATTCTGCATTCAATGGTATTTTGGTGGAGTTTGGACACCACATGCACCCTACTGAACACCGAATGTCCGGAATTTGATAAATCTTCTATTTTAAGAATCTCCTTTAATTGCTTTATATTTTTAAAAATGTTGTTGCAATAGTCACTAACAATAATCAATGTGGTGCACCAATTGTGGTACATGTTTCTTCCGTTTCAATAGGGAAATTTCGTTTCATGACTACTATGTTTGTTCCACCTTCGAGTGTGATTTGTTGGATGGGAACCACCACTCTGAACATTCTGACTATTCGAGTTATAAGGGAAGCCTTCTTTGTTTTGCTAGGTGCTTCTTTTGATTGTTACCCTTCTCACTTATATTCATCAATTTCACAGTGGGTTAATGTATTTTAATCGTGAAATGCGGGTAAATGTTTGTTGTTTACAACAGGGTCATTTGGTTGTATGGCCACAAAGCAGATTCTCTCAGCAGGGAGATTCCTTTTAATGACTGCTATGTTTTTTCTACCTTTTAGCGTGATTTTGTTGGATGGGAACCACCACTCCGAGCATCCTGAGTATTGGAAGTATTAGGAAAGACTTCGTTGTTTTGCTAGGTGCTTGTATTGATTCTTTCCCTTATCATATATATACATCAATTTCACAGTGGAGTAATGTATTTGAATCGTTAAAAGTGGGTTAATGTTTGTTGTTTACAGCAGGGTCATCTTGTTGTAAGACCAGAAAACAGATTCTCCATTCAATGGGTTTTTGGTGCAGATTGGACACCACATGCGCTTTACTGAATAACGAATGCTCGGAATTTTATAAATCTTCTTGTTTAGGTATCTCTTTTCATTTGCTTTATATGTTTCAAAATCTTGTTGCAATGGTCACTAAAAATAATCAATGTGCTCCACAAATTGTGGTACATGTTTCTTACCTCTGAACAGGGAGATGCTGTTTCATGACTGCTATGTTTTGTTGAAACATCGAGTGTGGTTTTGTTGGATGGGAACCACCACTCCGAGCATCCTGAGTATTGGAGTTAGTAGGAAAGATTTCATTGTTTTGCTATGTTCCTATTTTGATTGTTGCCCTTATCACATATAATCATCAATTTCAAAGTGGTTTAATATATTTGAATCGTGAAATGTAGTTATGTGTTTGTTGTTTACAGCATGGTCATCTGGTTGTATTTCCAGAAAGCAGATTCTGTATTAAAAGGGTTTTTGGTGCAGATTGGACACCACATGCACCTTACTTAACACCGAATGTACATAATTTGATAAATGTTTTGGGCTTGGGATCTCCATCATTTGCTTTATATTTTTAATAAATGTTATTACAATGTTCACTTAAAATAATCAATGTGCTGCACAAATTGTGGTACTTGTTTCTTCCCTCTCAACAGGGAGACTCCTTTTCATGACTGCTATGTTTGTTCAAACATCGAGTGTGATTTTGTTGGTTGGGAACCACCACTCCGAGCATTCTGACGATTGTAGTTATTAGAAAGACTTTTTTCTTTTGCTAGGTGCTTCCGTTGATTGATACCTTAATCACATATATTCATCAATTTCACAGTGGAGTAATGTATTTCATTTGTGAAATGTTGGTAAATGTTTGTTGTTTACGAGAGGGTCATCTGGTTGTATGGCCAGAAAGCAGATTCTCCTTTCAATGTTGTTATGGTGCAGATTGGACACCACATGCACCTTACTTAATAACGGCTGTTAGGAATTTGATAAATCTTCTTGTTTTGGTATCTCCTTCATTTGCTTTAGATTTTTAAAAATGTTATTCCAATGGTCACTAAAAATGCTCAATGTGCTGCACAAATTGTGGTACATGTTTCTTCCCTCTCAGCAGGGACATTCCGTTTCATGACGGCTATATTTGTTCTACCATTGAGTATGATTTTGTTTAATGGGAACCACCACTCCGAGCATCCTGAGTATTGGAGTTATTAGGAAAGACTTCATTGTTTTGCTAGGTGCTTGTTTTGATTATTTCCTTTATCATTTATATTCATCAATTTCACAGTGGGTTAATATATTTGAATCGTGAAATGTGGTTATGTGTTTATTGTTTACAGCAGGGTCATCTGGTTGTATGGCCAGAAAGTAGATTCAGCATTCAATGGTTTTTTGGTGGAGATTGGACACCACATGCACCCTACTGAACACCGAATGTTCGGAATGTGACAAATCTTCTTGTTTAGGTATCTCCTTCATTTGCTTAATATTTTTTAAAATCTTATTTCAATGGTCACTAAGAATAACAATGTGCTGCACTAATTGTAGTACATGTTTCTTCCCTCTCAATAGGGAGAGTCCGTTTTATGACTGCTATGTTTGTTCAATCATCGAGTGTAATTTTGTTGGATGGGAACCACCAGTCCCAACATTCTGAAGATTGGAGTTATTATAAAGACTTTTTTCTTTTGCTTGTTGCTTCTTTTGATTGCTACTATTGTCACTTATACTCATCAATTTCACAGTGGAGTAATGTATTTGATTTGTGAAATGTGGGTAAATGTTTGCTGTTTACAGCACATGCACTTAACTGAATAACGAATGTTCGGAATTTGATAAATCTTCTATTTTAAGAATCTCCTTTAATTGCTTTATATTTTTAAAAATGTTGTTGCAATGGTCACTAACAATAATCAATGTGGTGCACAAATTGTGGTACATGTTTCTTCCGTCTCAATAGGTAAATTTCGTTTCATGACTACTATGTTTGTTCCACCTTCGAGTGTGATTTGTTGGATGGGAACCACCACTCTGAACATTCTGACTATTCGAGTTATAAGGAAAGCCTTCTTTGTTTTGCTAGGTGCTTCTTTTGATTGTTACCCTTCTCACTTATATTCATCAATTTCACAGTGGGTTAATGTATTTTAATCGTGAAATGCGGGTAAATGTTTGTTGTTTACAACAGGGTCATTTGGTTGTATGGCCGCAAAGCAGATTCTCTCAGCAGGGAGATTCCTTTTAATGACTGCTATGTTTGTTCTCCCTTTTAGTGTGATTTTGTTGGTTGGGAACCACCAATCCGAGCATTCTGACGATTGGAGTTATTTGAAAGACTTTTTTTTTTTTTTTTTGCTTGGAGCTTATTATGATTGATACTGTTATAACTTATATTCATCAATTTCACAGTGGAGTAATGTATTCGAATCGTTATATGTGGGTAAATGTTTGTTGTTTACAGCGGGGTCATCTGGTTGTATGGCCCGAAATCAGATTCTGCATTCAATGGTATTTTGGTGGAGATTGGACACCACATGCACCCTACTGAACACCGAATGTTCGGGATTTGATAAATCTTCTTGTTTTGGTATCTCTTTCATTTGCTTTATATTTTTAAAAACTTATTTCAATGGTCACTAAAAATAACAATGTGCTGCACTAATTGTAGCACATGTTTCTTGTCTCTCAATAGGGAGAATCCGTTTCATGACTGCTATGTTTGTTCTACCAACGAGTGTGATGTTGTTGGATGGGAACCACCACACCAAACATTGTGACGACTGGAGTTAATAGGAAAGACTTTTTTCTTTTGCTAAGTACTTGTTTTGATTAGTACTCTTATCGCTTATATTCAGTAACTTCACAGGGGAGTAATGTATTTGAATCGTGAAATGTGGGTAAATGTTTGTTGTTTACAACAGGGTCATTTGGTTGTATGGCCACAAAGCAGATTCTCTCAGCAGGGAGATTCCTTTTAATGACTGCTATGTTTGTTCTACCTTTTAGTGTGATTTTGTTGGATGGGAACCACCACTCCGAGCATCCTGAGTATTGGAAGTATTAGGAAAGACTTCGTTGTTTTGCTAGGTGCTTGTATTGATTCTTTCCCTTATCATATATATACATCAATTTCACAGTGGAGTAATGTATTTGAATCGTTAAAAGTGGGTTAATGTTTGTTGTTTACAGCAAGGTCATCTTGTTGTAAGACCAGAAAACAGATTCTCCATTCAATGGGTTTTTGGTGCAGACTGGACACCACATGCGCTTTACTGAACAACGAATGCTCGGAATTTTATAAATCTTCTTGTTTAGGTATCTCTTTTCATTTGCTTTATATGTTTCAAAATCTTGTTGCAATGGTCACTAAAAATAATCAATGTGCTCCACAAATTGTGGTACATGTTTCTTCCCGCTCAATAGGTGATTCCGTTTCATGACTGCTATGTTTGTTCAATCATTGAGTGTGATTTTGTTGGATGGGAACTACCACTCCGAGCATTCTTACGATTGGAGTTATTAGAAAGACTTTTTTCTTTTGCTTGGAGCTTTTTTTGATTGATACCCTTATAACTTATATTCATCAATTTCACAGTGGAGTAATGTATTTGATTTGTGAAATGAGGGTAAAGGTTTGTTGCTTAGAGCAGGGCCTCTGGTTGTATGGCCAGAAAGCAGATTCTCCATTAAATGGTCTTTTGGTACAGATTGGACACCACATGCACTTTACTCAATAACGAATGTTCGGAATGTGATATATCTTCGTGTTTTGGTATCTTCTTCATTTGCTTTATATGTTTTATAGCCTTATTGCAATGGTCACTAAAAATAATCAATGTGTTGCACAAATTGTGGTACATGTTTCTTTCCTCTCAGCAGGGAGATTCCGTTTCGTGACTGCTATAATTGTTCTACCATCGAGTGTGATTTTGTTGGATGGGAACCACCACTCCGAGCATCCTGAGTATTGGAGTAATTAGGAAAGACTTCATTGTTTTGCTATGTGCTTGTTTTGATTCTCCTCCTTATCACTTATATTCATCAATTTCACTGTGGAGTAATGTATTTGAATCGTGAACTGTGGGTAAATGTTTGTTGTTTACAGCAGGGTCATCTGGTTGTAAGGCCAGAAAGCAGATTCTCCATTCAAGTGTTTTTTGGTGCCAATTATACACCACATGCAGTTTACTGAATAACGAATGGTCAGAATTTGATAAATCTTCTTGTTTAGGTATCTCCTTCATTTTCTTTATATGTTTAAAAATCTTATTGCAAAGGTCACTAAAAACAATCAATGTGCTCCACAAATTATGGTACATGTTTCTTGCCTCTCAACAGGGAGATGCTGTTTCATGACTGCTATGTTTTGTTGAAACATCGGGTGTGGTTTTGTTGGATGGGAACCACCACTCCGAGCATCCTGTTTATTGGAGTTAGTAGGAAAGATTTCATTGTTTTGCTATGTTCCTATTTTGATTGTTGCCCTTATCACATATAATCATCAATTTCAAAGTGGTTTAATATATTTGAATCGTGAAATGTAGTTATGTGTTTGTTGTTTACAGCAGGGTCATCTGGTTGTATTTCCAGAAAGCAGATTCTGTATTCAAAGGGTTTTTGGTGCAGATTGGACACCACATGCACCTTACTTAACACCGAATGTACATAATTTGATAAATGTTTTGGTTTTGGGATCTCCATCATTTGCTTTATATTTTTAATAAATGTTATTACAATGTTCACTTAAAATAATCAATGTGCTGCACAAATTGTGGTACTTGTTTCTTCCCTCTCAACAGGGAGACTCCTTTTCATGACTGCTATGTTTGTTCAAACATCGAGTGTGGTTTTGTTGGATGGGAACCACCACTCCGAGCATTCTGATGATTGTAGTTATTAGAAAGACTTTTTTCTTTTGCTAGGTGCTTCCGTTGATTGATACCTTAATCACATATATTCATCAATTTCACAGTGGAGTAATGTATTTCATTTGTGAAATGTTGGTAAATGTTTGTTGTTTATGAGAGGGTCATCTGGTTGTATGGCCAGAAAGCAGATTCTCCTTTCAATGTTCTTATGGTGCAGATTGGACACCACATGCACCTTACTTAATAACGGCTGTTAGGAATTTGATAAATCTTCTTGTTTTGGTATCTCCTTCATTTGCTTTAGATTTTTAAAAATGTTATTCCAATGGTCACTAAAAATGCTCAATGTGCTGCACAAATTGTGGTACATGTTTCTTCCCTCTCAGCAGGGACATTCCGTTTCATGACGGCTACATTTGTTCTACCATTGAGTATGATTTTGTTTAATGGGAACCACCACTCCGAGCATCCTGAGTATTGGAGTTATTAGGAAAGACTTCATTGTTTTGCTAGGTGCTTGTTTTGATTATTTCCTTTATCATTTATATTCATCAATTTCACAGTGGGTTAATATATTTGAATCGTGAAATGTGGTTATGTGTTTATTGTTTACAGTAGGGTCATCTGGTTGTATGGCCAGAAAGTAGATTCAGCATTCAATGGTTTTTTGGTGGAGATTGGACACCACATACACCCTACTGAACACCGAATGTTCGGAATGTGACAAATCTTCTTGTTTAGGTATCTCCTTCATTTGCTTAATATTTTTTAAAATCTTATTTCAATGGTCACTAAGAATAACAATGTGCTGCACTAATTACAGTACATGTTTCTTCCCTCTCAATAGGGAGAGTCCGTTTTATGACTGCTATGTTTGTTCAATCATCGAGTGTAATTTTGTTGGATGGGAACCACCAGTCCAAACATTCTGAAGATTGGAGTTATTATAAAGACTTTTTTCTTTTGCTTGTTGCTTCTTTTGATTGCTACTATTGTCACTTATACTCATCAATTTCACAGTGGAGTAATGTATTTGATTTTTGAAATGTGGGTAAATGTTTGCTGTTTACAGCACATGCACTTAACTGAATAACGAATGTTGGGAATTTGATAAATCTTTTATTTTAAGAATCTCCTTTAATTGCTTTATATTTTTAAAAGTGTTGTTGCAATGGTCACTAAAAATAATCAATGTGCTCCACAAATTGTGGTACATGTTTCTTCCCTCTCAATAGGTGATTCCGTTTCATGACTGCTATGTTTGTTCAATCATCGAGTGTGATTTTGTTGGATGGGAACTACCACTCCGAGCATTCTTACGATTGGAGTTATTAGAAAGACTTTTTTCTTTTGCTTGGAGCTTTTTTTGATTGATACCCTTATAACTTATATTCATCAATTACACAGTGGAGTAATGTATTTGATTTGTGAAATGAGGGTAAAGGTTTGTTGCTTACAACAGGGTCATTTGGTTGTATGGCCCGAAATCAGATTCTGCATTCAATGGTATTTTGGTGGAGTTTGGACACCACATGCACCCTACTGAACACCGAATGTCCGGAATTTGATAAATCTTCTATTTTAAGAATCTCCTTTAATTGCTTTATATTTTTAAAAATGTTGTTGCAATAGTCACTAACAATAATCAATGTGGTGCACCAATTGTGGTACATGTTTCTTCCGTTTCAATAGGGAAATTTCGTTTCATGACTACTATGTTTGTTCCACCTTCGAGTGTGATTTGTTGGATGGGAACCACCACTCTGAACATTCTGACTATTCGAGTTATAAGGGAAGCCTTCTTTGTTTTGCTAGGTGCTTCTTTTGATTGTTACCCTTCTCACTTATATTCATCAATTTCACAGTGGGTTAATGTATTTTAATCGTGAAATGCGGGTAAATGTTTGTTGTTTACAACAGGGTCATTTGGTTGTATGGCCACAAAGCAGATTCTCTCAGCAGGGAGATTCCTTTTAATGACTGCTATGTTTTTTCTACCTTTTAGCGTGATTTTGTTGGATGGGAACCACCACTCCGAGCATCCTGAGTATTGGAAGTATTAGGAAAGACTTCGTTGTTTTGCTAGGTGCTTGTATTGATTCTTTCCCTTATCATATATATACATCAATTTCACAGTGGAGTAATGTATTTGAATCGTTAAAAGTGGGTTAATGTTTGTTGTTTACAGCAGGGTCATCTTGTTGTAAGACCAGAAAACAGATTCTCCATTCAATGGGTTTTTGGTGCAGATTGGACACCACATGCGCTTTACTGAATAACGAATGCTCGGAATTTTATAAATCTTCTTGTTTAGGTATCTCTTTTCATTTGCTTTATATGTTTCAAAATCTTGTTGCAATGGTCACTAAAAATAATCAATGTGCTCCACAAATTGTGGTACATGTTTCTTACCTCTGAACAGGGAGATGCTGTTTCATGACTGCTATGTTTTGTTGAAACATCGAGTGTGGTTTTGTTGGATGGGAACCACCACTCCGAGCATCCTGAGTATTGGAGTTAGTAGGAAAGATTTCATTGTTTTGCTATGTTCCTATTTTGATTGTTGCCCTTATCACATATAATCATCAATTTCAAAGTGGTTTAATATATTTGAATCGTGAAATGTAGTTATGTGTTTGTTGTTTACAGCATGGTCATCTGGTTGTATTTCCAGAAAGCAGATTCTGTATTAAAAGGGTTTTTGGTGCAGATTGGACACCACATGCACCTTACTTAACACCGAATGTACATAATTTGATAAATGTTTTGGGCTTGGGATCTCCATCATTTGCTTTATATTTTTAATAAATGTTATTACAATGTTCACTTAAAATAATCAATGTGCTGCACAAATTGTGGTACTTGTTTCTTCCCTCTCAACAGGGAGACTCCTTTTCATGACTGCTATGTTTGTTCAAACATCGAGTGTGATTTTGTTGGTTGGGAACCACCACTCCGAGCATTCTGACGATTGTAGTTATTAGAAAGACTTTTTTCTTTTGCTAGGTGCTTCCGTTGATTGATACCTTAATCACATATATTCATCAATTTCACAGTGGAGTAATGTATTTCATTTGTGAAATGTTGGTAAATGTTTGTTGTTTACGAGAGGGTCATCTGGTTGTATGGCCAGAAAGCAGATTCTCCTTTCAATGTTGTTATGGTGCAGATTGGACACCACATGCACCTTACTTAATAACGGCTGTTAGGAATTTGATAAATCTTCTTGTTTTGGTATCTCCTTCATTTGCTTTAGATTTTTAAAAATTTTATTCCAATGGTCACTAAAAATGCTCAATGTGCTGCACAAATTGTGGTACATGTTTCTTCCCTCTCAGCAGGGACATTCCGTTTCATGACGGCTATATTTGTTCTACCATTGAGTATGATTTTGTTTAATGGGAACCACCACTCCGAGCATCCTGAGTATTGGAGTTATTAGGAAAGACTTCATTGTTTTGCTAGGTGCTTGTTTTGATTATTTCCTTTATCATTTATATTCATCAATTTCACAGTGGGTTAATATATTTGAATCGTGAAATGTGGTTATGTGTTTATTGTTTACAGCAGGGTCATCTGGTTGTATGGCCAGAAAGTAGATTCAGCATTCAATGGTTTTTTGGTGGAGATTGGACACCACATGCACCCTACTGAACACCGAATGTTCGGAATGTGACAAATCTTCTTGTTTAGGTATCTCCTTCATTTGCTTAATATTTTTTAAAATCTTATTTCAATGGTCACTAAGAATAACAATGTGCTGCACTAATTGTAGTACATGTTTCTTCCCTCTCAATAGGGAGAGTCCGTTTTATGACTGCTACGTTTGTTCAATCATCGAGTGTAATTTTGTTGGATGGGAACCACCAGACCAAACATTCTGAAGATTGGAGTTATTATAAAGACTTTTTTCTTTTGCTTGTTGCTTCTTTTGATTGCTACTATTGTCCCTTATACTCATCAATTTCACAGTGGAGTAATGTATTTGATTTGTGAAATGTGGGTAAATGTTTGCTGTTTACAGCACATGCACTTAACTGAATAACGAATGTTCGGAATTTGATAAATCTTCTATTTTAAGAATCTCCTTTAATTGCTTTATATTTTTAAAAGTGTTGTTGCAATGTTCACTAACAATAATCAATGTGGTGCTCAAATTGTGGTACATGTTTCTTCCGTCTCAATAGGGAAATTTCGTTTCATGACTACTATGTTTGTTGCACCTTCGAGTGTGATTTGTTGGATGGGAACCACCACTCTGAACATTCTGACTAATCGAGTTATAAGGAAAGCCTTCTTTGTTTTGCTAGGTGCTTCTTTTGATTGTTACCCTTCTCACTTATATTCATCAATTTCACAGTGGGTTAATGTATTTTAATCGTGAAATGCGGGTAAATGTTTGTTGTTTACAACAGGGTCATTTGGTTGTATGGCCGCAAAGCAGATTCTCTCAGCAGGGAGATTCCTTTTAATGACTGCTATGTTTGTTCTCCCTTTTAGTGTGATTTTGTTGGTTGGGAACCACCAATCCGAGCATTCTGACGATTGGAGTTATTTGAAAGACTTTTTTTTTTTTTTTTTTTGCTTGGAGCTTATTATGACTGATACTGTTATAACTTATATTCATCAATTTCACAGTGGAGTAATGTATTCGAATCGTTAAATGTGGGTAAATGTTTGTTGTTTACAGCGGGGTCATCTGGTTGTATGGCCCGAAATCAGATTCTGCATTCAATGGTATTTTGGTGGAGATTGGACACCACATGCACCCTACTGAACACCGAATGTTCGGGATTTGATAAATCTTCTTGTCTTGGTATCTCTTTCATTTGCTTTATATTTTTAAAAACTTGTTTCAATGGTCACTAAAAATAACAATGTGCTGCACTAATTGTAGCACATGTTTCTTGTCTCTCAATAGGGAGAATCCGTTTCATGACTGCTATGTTTGTTCTACCAACGAGTGTGATTTTGTTGGATGGGAACCACCACTCCAAACATTGTGACGACTGGAGTTAATAGGAAAGACTTTTTTCTTTTGCTAAGTACTTGTTTTGATTAGTACTCTTATCGCTTATATTCAGTAACTTCACAGGGGAGTAATGTATTTGAATCGTGAAATGTGGGTAAATGTTTGTTGTTTACAACAGGGTCATTTGGTTGTATGGCCACAAAGCAGATTCTCTCAGCAGGGAGATTCCTTTTAATGACTGCTATGTTTTTTCTACCTTTTAGCGTGATTTTGTTGGATGGGAACCACCACTCCGAGCATCCTGAGTATTGGAAGTATTAGGAAAGACTTCGTTGTTTTGCTAGGTGCTTGTATTGATTCTTTCCCTTATCATATATATACATCAATTTCACAGTGGAGTAATGTATTTGAATCGTTAAAAGTGGGTTAATGTTTGTTGTTTACAGCAGGGTCATCTTGTTGTAAGACCAGAAAACAGATTCTCCATTCAATGGGTTTTTGGTGCAGATTGGACACCACATGCGCTTTACTGAATAACGAATGCTCGGAATTTTATAAATCTTCTTGTTTAGGTATCTCTTTTCATTTGCTTTATATGTTTCAAAATCTTGTTGCAATGGTCACTAAAAATAATCAATGTGCTCCACAAATTGTGGTACATGTTTCTTCCCTCTCAACAGGGAGATGCTGTTTCATGACTGCTATGTTTTGTTGAAACATCGAGTGTGGTTTTGTTGGATGGGAACCACCACTCCGAGCATCCTGAGTATTGGAGTTAGTAGGAAAGATTGCATTGTTTTGCTATGTTCCTATTTTGATTGTTGCCCTTATCACATATAATCATCAATTTCAAAGTGGTTTAATATATTTGAATCGTGAAATGTGGTTATGTGTTTGTTGTTTACAGCATGGTCGTCTGGTTGTATTTCCAGAAAGCAGATTCTGTATTCAAAGGGTTTTTGGTGCAGATTGGACACCACATGCACCTTACTTAACACCGAATGTACATAATTTGATAAATGTTTTGGTTTTGGGATCTCCATGATTTGCTTTATATTTTTAATAAATGTTATTACAATGTTCACTTAAAATAATCAATGTGCTGCACAAATTGTGGTACTTGTTTCTTCCCTCTCAACAGGGAGACTCCTTTTCATGACTGCTATGTTTGTTCAAACATCGAGTGTGATTTTGTTGGATGGGAACCACCACTCCGAGCATTCTGACGATTGTAGTTATTAGAAAGACTTTTTTCTTTTGCTAGGTGCTTCCGTTGATTGATACCTTAATCACTTATATTCATCAATTTCACAGTGGAGTAATGTATTTCATTTGTGAAATGTTGGTAAATGTTTGTTGTTTACGAGAGGGTCATCTGGTTGTATGGTCAGAAAGCAGATTCTCCTTTCAATGTTCTTATGGTGCAGATTGGACACCACATGCACCTTACTTAATAACGGCTGTTAGGAATTTGATAAATCTTCTTGTTTTGGTATCTCCTTCATTTGCTTTAGATTTTTAAAAATGTTATTCCAATGGTCACTAAAAATGCTCAATGTGCTGCACAAATTGTGGTACATGTTTCTTCCCTCTCAGCAGGGACATTCCGTTTCATGACGGCTATATTAGTTCTAGCATTGAGTATGATTTTGTTTAATGGGAACCACCACTCCGAGCATCCTGAGTATTGGAGTTATTAGGAAAGACTTCATTGTTTTGCTAGGTGATTGTTTTGATTATTTCCTTTATCATTTATATTCATCAATTTCACAGTGGGTTAATATATTTGAATCGTGAAATGTGGTTATGTGTTTATTGTTTACAGCAGGGTCATCTGGTTGTATGGCCAGAAAGTAGATTCAGCATTCAATGGTTTTTTTTTGGAGATTGGACACCACATGCACCCTACTGAACACCGAATGTTCGGAATGTGACAAATCTTCTTGTTTAGGTATCTCCTTCATTTGCTTAATATTTTTAAAAATCTTATTTCAATGGTCACTAAGAATAACAATGTGCTGCACTAATTGTAGTACATGTTTCTTCCCTCTCAATAGGGAGAGTCCGTTTTATGACTGGTATGTTTGTTCAATCATCGAGTGTAATTTTGTTGGATGGGAACCACCAGACCAAACATTCTGAAGATTGGAGTTATTATAAAGACTTTTTTCTTTTGCTTGTTGCTTCTTTTGATTGCTACTATTGTCACTTATACTCATCAATTTCACAGTGGAGTAATGTATTTGATTTGTGAAATGTGGGTAAATGTTTGCTGTTTACAGCACATGCACTTAACTGAATAACGAATGTTGGGAATTTGATAAATCTTCTATTTTAAGAATCTCCTTTAATTGCTTTATATTTTTAAAAATGTTGTTGCAATGTTCACTAACAATAATCAATGTGGTGCACTAATTGTGGTACATGTTTCTTCCGTCTCAATAGGTAAATTTCGTTTCATGACTACTATGTTTGTTCCACCTTCGAGTGTGATTTGTTGGATGGGAACCACCACTCTGAACATTCTGACTATTCGAGTTATAAGGAAAGCCTTCTTTGTTTTGCTAGGTGCTTCTTTTGATTGTTACCCTTCTCACTTATATTCATCAATTTCACAGTGGGTTAATGTATTTTAATCATGAAATGCGGGTAAATGTTTGTTGTTTACAACAGGGTCATTTGGTTGTATGGCCGCAAAGCAGATTCTCTCAGCAGGGAGATTCCTTTTAATGACTGCTATGTTTGTTCTACCTTTTAGTGTGATTTTGTTGGATGGGAACCACCACTCCGAGCATCCTGAGTATTGGAAGTATTAGGAAAGACTTCGTTGTTTTGCTAGGTGCTTGTATTGATTCTTTCCCTTATCATATATATACATCAATTTCACAGTGGAGTAATGTATTTGAATCGTTAAAAGTGGGTTAATGTTTGTTGTTTACAACAGGGTCATCTTGTTGTAAGACCAGAAAACAGATTCTCCATTCAATGGGTTTTTGGTGCAGATTGGACACCACATGCGCTTTACTGAATAACGAATGCTCGGAATTTTATAAATCTTCTTGTTTAGGTATCTCTTTTCATTTGCTTTATATGTTTCAAAATCTTGTTGCAATGGTCACTAAAAATAATCAATGTGCTCCACAAATTGTGGTACATGTTTCTTCCCTCTCAATAGGTGATTCCGTTTCATGACTGCTATGTTTTGTTGAAACATCGAGTGTGGATTTGTTGGATGGGAACCACCACTCCGAGCATCCTGAGTATTGGAGTTAGTAGGAAAGATTTCATTGTTTTGCTATGTTCCTATTTTGATTGTTGCCCTTATCAATATAATCATCAATTTGAAAGTGGTTTAATATATTTGAATCGTGAAATGTGGTTATGTGTTTGTTGTTTACAGCAGGGTCATCTGGTTGTATTTCCAGAAACAGATTCTGTATTAAAAGGGTTTTTGGTGCAGATTGGACACCACATGCACCTTACTTAACACCGAATGTACATAATTTGATAAATGTTTTGGTTTTGGGATCTCCATGATTTGCTTTATATTTTTAATAAATGTTATTACAATGTTCACTTAAAATAATCAATGTGCTGCACAAATTGTGGTACTTGTTTCTTCCCTCTCAACAGGGAGACTCCTTTTCATGACTGCTATGTTTGTTCAAACATCGAGTGTGATTTTGTTGGATGGGAACCACCACTCCGAGCATTGTGACGAGTGGAGTTAATAGGAAAGACTTTTTTCTTTTGCTAAGTACTTGTTTTGATTAGTACCCTTATCGCTTATATTCAGTAACTTCACAGGGGAGTAATGTATTTGAATCGTGAAATGTGGGTAAATGTTTGTTGTTTACAACAGGGTCATTTGGTTGTATGGCCACAAAGCAGATTGTCTCAGCAGGGAGATTCCTTTTAATGACTGCTATGTTTGTTCTACCTTTTAGTGTGATTTTGTTGGATGGGAACCACCACTCCGAGCATCCTGAGTATTGGAAGTATTAGGAAAGACTTCGTTGTTTTGCTAGGTGCTTGTATTGATTCTTTCCCTTATCATATATATACATCAATTTCACAGTGGAGTAATGTATTTGAATCGTTAAAAGTGGGTTAATGTTTGTTGTTTACAGCAGGGTCATCTTGTTGTAAGACCAGAAAACAGATTCTCCATTCAATGGGTTTTTGGTGCAGATTGGACACCACATGCGCTTTACTGAATAACGAATGCTCGGAATTTTATAAATCTTCTTGTTTAGGTATCTCTTTTCATTTGCTTTATATGTTTCAAAATCTTGTTGCAATGGTCACTAAAAATAATCAATGTGCTCCACAAATTGTGGTACATGTTTCTTCCCTCTCAATAGGTGATTCCGTTTCATGACTGCTATGTTTTGTTGAAACATCGAGTGTGGTTTTGTTGGATGGGAACCACCACTCCGAGCATCCTGAGTATTGGAGTTAGTAGGAAAGATTTCATTGTTTTGCTATGTTCCTATTTTGATTGTTGCCCTTATCACATATAATCATCAATTTGAAAGTGGTTTAATATATTTGAATCGTGAAATGTGGTTATGTGTTTGTTGTTTACAGCAGGGTCATCTGGTTGTATTTCCAGAAAGCAGATTCTGTATTCAAAGGGTTATTGGTGCAGATTGGACACCACATGCACCTTACTTAACACCGAATGTACATAATGTGATAAATGTTTTGGTTTTGGGATCTCCATGATTTGCTTTATATTTTTAATAAATGTTATTACAATGTTCACTTAAAATAATCAATGTGCTGCACAAATTGTGGTACTTGTTTCTTCCCTCTCAACAGGGAGACTCCTTTTCATGACTGCTATGTTCGTTCAAACATCGAGTGTGATTTTGTTGGATGGGAACCACCACTCCGAGCATTCTGACGATTGTAGTTATTAGAAAGACTTTTTTCGTTAGCTAGGTGCTTCCGTTGATTGATACCTTAATCACATATATTCATCAATTTCACAGTGGAGTAATGTATTTCATTTGTGAAATGTTGGTAAATGTTTGTTGTTTACGAGAGGGTCATCTGGTTGTATGGCCAGAAAGCAGATTCTCCTTTCAATGTTGTTATGGTGCAGATTGGACACCACATGCACCTTACTTAATAACGGCTGTTAGGAATTTGATAAATCTTCTTGTTTTGGTATCTCCTTCATTTGCTTTAGATTTTTAAAAATGTTATTCCAATGGTCACTAAAAATGCTCAATGTGCTGCACAAATTGTGGTACATGTTTCTTCCCTCTCAGCAGGGACATTCCGTTTCATGACGGCTATATTTGTTCTACCATTGAGTATGATTTTGTTTAATGGGAACCACCACTCCGAGCATCCTGAGTATTGGAGTTATTAGGAAAGACTTCATTGTTTTGCTAGGTGCTTGTTTTGATTATTTCCTTTATCATTTATATTCATCAATTTCACAGTGGGTTAATATATTTGAATCGTGAAATGTGGTTATGTGTTTATTGTTTACAGCAGGGTCATCTGGTTGTATGGCCAGAAAGTAGATTCAGCATTCAATGGTTTTTTGGTGGAGATTGGACACCACATGCACCCTACTGAACACCGAATGTTCGGAATGTGACAAATCTTCTTGTTTAGGTATCTCCTTCATTTGCTTAATATTTTTTAAAATCTTATTTCAATGGTCACTAAGAATAACAATGTGCTGCACTAATTGTAGTACATGTTTCTTCCCTCTCAATAGGGAGAGTCCGTTTTATGACTGCTATGTTTGTTCAATCATCGAGTGTAATTTTGTTGGATGGGAACCACCAGTCCAAACATTCTGAAGATTGGAGTTATTCTAAAGACGTTTTTCTTTTGCTTGTTGCTTCTTTTGATTGCTACTATTGTCACTTATACTCATCAATTTCATAGTGTAGTAATGTATTTGATTTGTGAAATGTGGGTAAATGTTTGCTGTTTACAGCACATGCACTTAACTGAATAACGAATGTTGGGAATTTGATAAATCTTCTATTTTAAGAATCTCCTTTAATTGCTTTATATTTTTAAAAATGTTGTTGCAATGGTCACTAACAATAATCAATGTGGTGCACAAATTGTGGTACATGTTTCTTCCGTCTCAATAGGTAAATTTCGTTTCATGACTACTATGTTTGTTCCACCTTCGAGTGTGATTTGTTGGATGGGAACCACCACTCTGAACATTCTGACTATTCGAGTTATAAGGAAAGCCTTCTTTGTTTTGCTAGGTGCTTCTTTTGATTGTTACCCTTCTCACTTATATTCATCAATTTCACAGTGGGTTAATGTATTTTAATCGTGAAATGCGGGTAAATGTTTGTTGTTTACAACAGGGTCATTTGGTTGTATGGCCGCAAAGCAGATTCTCTCAGCAGGGAGATTCCTTTTAATGACTGCTATGTTTGTTCTCCCTTTTAGTGTGATTTTGTTGGTTGGGAACCACCAATCCGAGCATTCTGACGATTGGAGTTATTTGAAAGACTTTTTTTTTTTTTTTTTTTTTTTTGCTTGGAGCTTGTTATGATCTATACTGTTATAACTTATATTCATCAATTTCACAGTGGAGTAATATATTCGAATCGTTATATGTGGGTAAATGTTTGTTGTTTACAGCGGGGTCATCTGGTTGTATGGCCCGAAATCAGATTCTGCATTCAATGGTATTTTGGTGGAGATTGGACACCACATGCACCCTACTGAACACCGAATGTTCGGGATTTGATAAATCTTCTTGTCTTGGTATCTCTTTCATTTGCTTTATATTTTTAAAAACTTGTTTCAATGGTCACTAAAAATAACAATGTGCTGCACTAATTGTAGCACATGTTTCTTGTCTCTCAATAGGGAGAATCCGTTTCATGACTGCTATGTTTGTTCTACCAACGAGTGTGATTTTGTTGGATGGGAACCACCACTCCAAACATTGTGACGACTGGAGTTAATAGGAAAGACTTTTTTCTTTTGCTAAGTACTTGTTTTGATTAGTACTCTTATCGCTTATATTCAGTAACTTCACAGGGGAGTAATGTATTTGAATCGTGAAATGTGGGTAAATGTTTGTTGTTTACAACAGGGTCATTTGGTTGTATGGCCACAAAGCAGATTCTCTCAGCAGGGAGATTCCTTTTAATGACTGCTATGTTTTTTCTACCTTTTAGCGTGATTTTGTTGGATGGGAACCACCACTCCGAGCATCCTGTTATTGGAAGTATTAGGAAAGACTTCGTTGTTTTGCTAGGTGCTTGTATTGATTCTTTCCCTTATCATATATATACATCAATTTCACAGTGGAGTAATGTATTTGAATCGTTAAAAGTGGGTTAATGTTTGTTGTTTACAGCAGGGTCATCTTGTTGTAAGACCAGAAAACAGATTCTCCATTCAATGGGTTTTTGGTGCAGATTGGACACCACATGCGCTTTACTGAATAACGAATGCTCGGAATTTTATAAATCTTCTTGTTTAGGTATCTCTTTTCATTTGCTTTATATGTTTCAAAATCTTGTTGCAATGGTCACTAAAAATAATCAATGTGCTCCACAAATTGTGGCACATGTTTCTTCCCTCTCAACAGGGAGATGCTGTTTCATGACTGCTATGTTTTGTTGAAACATCGAGTGTGGTTTTGTTGGATGGGAACCACCACTCCGAGCATCCTGAGTATTGGAGTTAGTAGGAAAGATTGCATTGTTTTGCTATGTTCCTATTTTGATTGTTGCCCTTATCACATATAATCATCAATTTCAAAGTGGTTTAATATATTTGAATCGTGAAATGTGGTTATGTGTTTGTTGTTTACAGCATGGTCGTCTGGTTGTATTTCCAGAAAGCAGATTCTGTATTCAAAGGGTTTTTGGTGCAGATTGGACACCACATGCACCTTACTTAACACCGAATGTACATAATTTGATAAATGTTTTGGTTTTGGGATCTCCATGATTTGCTTTATATTTTTAATAAATGTTATTACAATGTTCACTTAAAATAATCAATGTGCTGCACAAATTGTGGTACTTGTTTCTTCCCTCTCAACAGGGAGACTCCTTTTCATGACTGCTATGTTTGTTCAAACATCGAGTGTGATTTTGTTGGATGGGAACCACCACTCCGAGCATTCTGACGATTGTAGTTATTAGAAAGACTTTTTTCTTTTGCTAGGTGCTTCCGTTGATTGATACCTTAATCACTTATATTCATCAATTTCACAGTGGAGTAATGTATTTCATTTGTGAAATGTTGGTAAATGTTTGTTGTTTACGAGAGGGTCATCTGGTTGTATGGCCAGAAAGCAGATTCTCCTTTCAATGTTCTTATGGTGCAGATTGGACACCACATGCACCTTACTTAATAACGGCTGTTAGGAATTTGATAAATCTTCTTGTTTTGGTATCTCCTTCATTTGCTTTAGATTTTTAAAAATGTTATTCCAATGGTCACTAAAAATGCTCAATGTGCTGCACAAATTGTGGTACATGTTTCTTCCCTCTCAGCAGGGACATTCCGTTTCATGACGGCTATATTTGTTCTACCATTGAGTATGATTTTGTTTAATGGGAACCACCACTCCGAGCATCCTGAGTATTGGAGTTATTAGGAAAGACTTCATTGTTTTGCTAGGTGCTTGTTTTGATTATTTCCTTTATCATTTATATTCATCAATTTCACAGTGGGTTAATATATTTGAATCGTGAAATGTGGTTATGTGTTTATTGTTTACAGCAGGGTCATCTGGTTGTATGGCCAGAAAGTAGATTCAGCATTCAATGGTTTTTTGGTGGAGATTGGACACCACATGCACCCTACTGAACACCGAATGTTCGGAATGTGACAAATCTTCTTGTTTAGGTATCTCCTTCATTTGCTTAATATTTTTTAAAATCTTATTTCAATGGTCACTAAGAATAACAATGTGCTGCACTAATTGTAGTACATGTTTCTTCCCTCTCAATAGGGAGAGTCCGTTTTATGACTGCTATGTTTGTTCAATCATCGAGTGTAATTTTGTTGGATGGGAACCACCAGTCCAAACATTCTGAAGATTGGAGTTATTCTAAAGACGTTTTTCTTTTGCTTGTTGCTTCTTTTGATTGCTACTATTGTCACTTATACTCATCAATTTCACAGTGTAGTAATGTATTTGATTTGTGAAATGTGGGTAAATGTTTGCTGTTTACAGCACATGCACTTAACTGAATAACGAATGTTGGGAATTTGATAAATCTTCTATTTTAAGAATCTCCTTTAATTGCTTTATATTTTTAAAAATGTTGTTGCAATGGTCACTAACAATAATCAATGTGGTGCACAAATTGTGGTACATGTTTCTTCCGTCTCAATAGGTAAATTTCGTTTCATGACTACTATGTTTGTTCCACCTTCGAGTGTGATTTGTTGGATGGGAACCACCACTCTGAACATTCTGACTATTCGAGTTATAAGGAAAGCCTTCTTTGTTTTGCTAGGTGCTTCTTTTGATTGTTACCCTTCTCACTTATATTCATCAATTTCACAGTGGGTTAATGTATTTTAATCGTGAAATGCGGGTAAATGTTTGTTGTTTACAACAGGGTCATTTGGTTGTATGGCCGCAAAGCAGATTCTCTCAGCAGGGAGATTCCTTTTAATGACTGCTATGTTTGTTCTCCCTTTTAGTGTGATTTTGTTGGTTGGGAACCACCAATCCGAGCATTCTGACGATTGGAGTTATTTGAAAGACTTTTTTTTTTTTTTTTTTTGCTTGGAGCTTATTATGATTGATACTGTTATAACTTATATTCATCAATTTCACAGTGGAGTAATATATTCGAATCGTTATATGTGGGTAAATGTTTGTTGTTTACAGCGGGGTCATCTGGTTGTATGGCCCGAAATCAGATTCTGCATTCAATGGTATTTTGGTGGAGATTGGACACCACATGCACCCTACTGAACACCGAATGTTCGGGATTTGATAAATCTTCTTGTCTTGGTATCTCTTTCATTTGCTTTATATTTTTAAAAACTTGTTTCAATGGTCACTAAAAATAACAATGTGCTGCACTAATTGTAGCACATGTTTCTTGTCTCTCAATAGGGAGAATCCGTTTCATGACTGCTATGTTTGTTCTACCAACGAGTGTGATGTTGTTGGATGGGAACCACCACACCAAACATTGTGACGACTGGAGTTAATAGGAAAGACTTTTTTCTTTTGCTAAGTACTTGTTTTGATTAGTACTCTTATCGCTTATATTCAGTAACTTCACAGGGGAGTAATGTATTTGAATCGTGAAATGTGGGTAAATGTTTGTTGTTTACAACAGGGTCATTTGGTTGTATGGCCACAAAGCAGATTCTCTCAGCAGGGAGATTCCTTTTAATGACTGCTATGTTTTTTCTACCTTTTAGCGTGATTTTGTTGGATGGGAACCACCACTCCGAGCATCCTGAGTATTGGAAGTATTAGGAAAGACTTCGTTGTTTTGCTAGGTGCTTGTATTGATTCTTTCCCTTATCATATATATACATCAATTTCACAGTGGAGTAATGTATTTGAATCGTTAAAAGTGGGTTAATGTTTGTTGTTTACAGCAGGGTAATCTTGTTGTAAGACCAGAAAACAGATTCTCCATTCAATGGGTTTTTGGTGCAGATTGGACACCACATGCGCTTTACTGAATAACGAATGCTCGGAATTTTATAAATCTTCTTGTTTAGGTATCTCTTTTCATTTGCTTTATATGTTTCAAAATCTTGTTGCAATGGTCACTAAAAATAATCAATGTGCTCCACAAATTGTGGTACATGTTTCTTCCCTCTCAATAGGTGATTCCGTTTCATGACTGCTATGTTTTGTTGAAACATCGAGTGTGGTTTTGTTGGATGGGAACCACCACTCCGAGCATCCTGAGTATTGGAGTTAGTAGGAAAGATTGCATTGTTTTGCTATGTTCCTATTTTGATTGTTGCCCATATCACATATAATCATCAATTTGAAAGTGGTTTAATATATTTGAATCGTGAAATGTGGTTATGTGTTTGTTGTTTACAGCAGGGTCATCTGGTTGTATTTCCAGAAAGCAGATTCTGTATTCAAAGGGTTTTTGGTGCAGATTGGACACCACATGCACCTTACTTAACACCGAATGTACATAATTTGATAAATGTTTTGGTTTTGGGATCTCCATGATTTGCTTTATATTTTTAATAAATGTTATTACAATGTTCACTTAAAATAATCAATGTGCTGCACAAATTGTGGTACTTGTTTCTTCCCTCTCAACAGGGAGACTCCTTTTCATGACTGCTATGTTTGTTCAAACATCGAGTGTGATTTTGTTGGATGGGAACCACCACTCCGAGCATTCTGACGATTGTAGTTATTAGAAAGACTTTTTTCTTTTGCTAGGTGCTTCCGTTGATTGATACCTTAATCACATATATTCATCAATTTCACAGTGGAGTAATGTATTTCATTTGTGAAATGTTGGTAAATGTTTGTTGTTTACGAGAGGGTCATCTGGTTGTATGGCCAGAAAGCAGATTCTCCTTTCAATGTTGTTATGGTGCAGATTGGACACCACATGCACCTTACTTAATAACGGCTGTTAGGAATTTGATAAATCTTCTTGTTTTGGTATCTCCTTCATTTGCTTTAGATTTTTAAAAATGTTATTCCAATGGTCACTAAAAATGCTCAATGTGCTGCACAAATTGTGGTACATGTTTCTTCCCTCTCAGCAGGGACATTCCGTTTCATGACGGCTATATTTGTTCTACCATTGAGTATGATTTTGTTTAATGGGAACCACCACTCCGAGCATCCTGAGTATTGGAGTTATTAGGAAAGACTTCATTGTTTTGCTAGGTGCTTGTTTTGATTATTTCCTTTATCATTTATATTCATCAATTTCACAGTGGGTTAATATATTTGAATCGTGAAATGTGGTTATGTGTTTATTGTTAACAGCAGGGTCATCTGGTTGTATGGCCAGAAAGTAGATTCAGCATTCAATGGCTTTTTGGTGGAGATTGGACACTACATGCACCCTACTGAACACCGAATGTTCGGAATGTGACAAATCTTCTTGTTTAGGTATCTCCTTCATTTGCTTAATATTTTTTAAAATCTTATTTCAATGGTCACTAAGAATAACAATGTGCTGCACTAATTGTAGTACATGTTTCTTCCCTCTCAATAGGGAGAGTCCGTTTTATGACTGCTATGTTTGTTCAATCATCGAGTGTAATTTTGTTGGATGGGAACCACCAGTCCAAACATTCTGATGATTGGAGTTATTATAAAGACTTTTTTCTTTTGCTTGTTGCTTCTTTTGATTGCTACTATTGTCACTTATACTCATCAATTTCACAGTGGAGTAATGTATTTGATTTGTGAAATGTGGGTAAATGTTTGCTGTTTACAGCACATGCACTTAACTGAATAACGAATGTTCGGAATTTGATAAATCTTCTATTTTAAGAATCTCCTTTAATTGCTTTATATTTTTAAAAATGTTGTTGCAATGGTCACTAACAATAATCAATGTGGTGCACAAATTGTGGTACATGTTTCTTCCGTCTCAATAGGGAAATTTCGTTTCATGACTACTATGTTTGTTCCACCTTCGAGTGTGATTTGTTGGATGGGAACCACCACTCTGAACATTCTGACTATTCGAGTTATAAGGAAAGCCTTCTTTGTTTTGCTAGGTGCTTCTTTTGATTGTTACCCTTCTCACTTATATTCATCAATTTCACAGTGGGTTAAAGTATTTTAATCGTGAAATGCGGGTAAATGTTTGTTGTTTACAACAGGGTCATTTGGTTGTATGGCCGCAAAGCAGATTCTCTCAGCAGGGAGATTCCTTTTAATGACTGCTATGTTTGTTCTCCCTTTTAGTGTGATTTTGTTGGTTGGGAACCACCAATCCGAGCATTCTGACGATTGGAGTTATTTGAAAGACTTTTTTTTTTTTTTTTTTGCTTGGAGCTTATTATGATTGATACTGTTATAACTTATATTCATCAATTTCACAGTGGAGTAATGTATTCGAATCGTTATATGTGGGTAAATGTTTGTTGTTTACAGCGGGGTCATCTGGTTGTATGGCCCGAAATCAGATTCTGCATTCAATGGTATTTTGGTGGAGATTGGACACCACATGCACCCTACTGAACACCGAATGTTCGGGATTTGATAAATCTTCTTGTCTTGGTATCTCTTTCATTTGCTTTATATTTTTAAAAACTTATTTCAATGGTCACTAAAAATAACAATGTGCTGCACTAATTGTAGCACATGTTTCTTGTCTCTCAATAGGGAGAATCCGTTTCATGACTGCTATGTTTGTTCTACCAACGAGTGTGATGTTGTTGGATGGGAACCACCACACCAAACATTGTGACGACTGGAGTTAATAGGAAAGACTTTTTTCTTTTGCTAAGTACTTGTTTTGATTAGTACTCTTATCGCTTATATTCAGTAACTTCACAGGGGAGTAATGTATTTGAATCGTGAAATGTGGGTAAATGTTTGTTGTTTACAACAGGGTCATTTGGTTGTATGGCCACAAAGCAGATTCTCTCAGCAGGGAGATTCCTTTTAATGACTGCTATGTTTGTTCTACCTTTTAGTGTGATTTTGTTGGATGGGAACCACCACTCCGAGCATCCTGAGTATTGGAAGTATTAGGAAAGACTTCGTTGTTTTGCTAGGTGCTTGTATTGATTCTTTCCCTTATCATATATATACATCAATTTCACAGTGGAGTAATGTATTTGAATCGTTAAAAGTGGGTTAATGTTTGTTGTTTGCAGCAGGGTCATCTTGTTGTAAGACCAGAAAACAGATTCTCCATTCAATGGGTTTTTGGTGCAGATTGGACACCACATGCGCTTTACTGAATAACGAATGCTCGGAATTTTATAAATCTTCTTGTTTAGGTATCTCTTTTCATTTGCTTTATATGTTTCAAAATCTTGTTGCAATGGTCACTAAAAATAATCAATGTGCTCCACAAATTGTGGTACATGTTTCTTCCCTCTCAATAGGTGATTCCGTTTCATGACTGCTATGTTTTGTTGAAACATCGAGTGTGGTTTTGTTGGATGGGAACCACCACTCCGAGCATCCTGAGTATTGGAGTTAGTAGGAAAGATTGCATTGTTTTGCTATGTTCCTATTTTGATTGTTTCCCTTATCACATATAATCATCAATTTGAAAGTGATTTAATATATTTGAATCGTGAAATGTGGTTATGTGTTTGTTGTTTACAGCAGGGTCATCTGGTTGTATTTCCAGAAAGCAGATTCTGTATTAAAAGGGTTTTTGGTGCAGATTGGACACCACATGCACCTTACTTAACACCGAATGTACATAATTTGATAAATGTTTTGGTTTTGGGATCTCCATGATTTGCTTTATATTTTTAATAAATGTTATTACAATGTTCACTTAAAATAATCAATGTGCTGCACAAATTGTGGTACTTGTTTCTTCCCTCTCAACAGGGAGACTCCTTTTCATGACTGCTATGTTTGTTCAATCATCGAGTGTAATTTTGTTGGATGGGAACCACCAGTCCCAACATTCTGAAGATTGGAGTTATTATAAAGACTTTTTTCTTTTGCTTGTTGCTTCTTTTGATTGCTACTATTGTCACTTATACTCATCAATTTCACAATGGAGTAATGTATTTGATTTGTGAAATGTGGGTAAATGTTTGCTGTTTACAGCACATGCACGTAACTGAATAACGAATATTCGGAATTTGATAAATCTTCTATTTTAAGAATCTCCTTTAATTGCTTTATATTTTTAAAAATGTTGTTGCAATGGTCACTAACAATAATCAATGTGGTGCACAAATTGTGGTACATGTTTCTTCCGTCTCAATAGGTAAATTTCGTTTCATGACTACTATGTTTGTTCCACCTTCGAGTGTGATTTGTTGGATGGGAACCACCACTCTGAACATTCTGACTATTCGAGTTATAAGGAAAGCCTTCTTTGTTTTGCTAGGTGCTTCTTTTGATTGTTACCCTTCTCACTTATATTCATCAATTTCACAGTGGGTTAATGTATTTTAATCGTGAAATGCGGGTAAATGTTTGTTGTTTACAACAGGGTCATTTGGTTGTATGGCCGCAAAGCAGATTCTCTCAGCAGGGAGATTCCTTTTAATGACTGCTATGTTTGTTCTCCCTTTTAGTGTGATTTTGTTGGTTGGGAACCACCAATCCGAGCATTCTGACGATTGGAGTTATTTGAAAGACTTTTTTTTTTTTTTTTGCTTGGAGCTTATTATGATTGATACTGTTATAACTTATATTCATCAATTTCACAGTGGAGTAATGTATTCGAATCGTTAAATGTGGGTAAATGTTTGTTGTTTACAGCGGGGTCATCTGGTTGTATGGCCCGAAATCAGATTCTGCATTCAATGGTATTTTGGTGGAGATTGGACCCCACATGAACCCTACTGAACACCGAATGTTCGGGATTTGATAAATCTTCTTGTCTTGGTATCTCTTTCATTTGCTTTATATTTTTAAAAACTTGTTTCAATGGTCACTAAAAATAACAATGTGCTGCACTAATTGTAGCACATGTTGCTTGTCTCTCAATAGGGAGAATCCGTTTCATGACTGCTATGTTTGTTCTACCAACGAGTGTGATTTTGTTGGATGGGAACCACCACTCCAAACATTGTGACGACTGGAGTTAATAGGAAAGACTTTTTTCTTTTGCTAAGTACTTGTTTTGATTAGTACTCTTATCGCTTATATTCAGTAACTTCACAGCGGAGTAATGTATTTGAATCGTGAAATGTGGGTAAATGTTTGTTGTTTACAACAGGGTCATTTGGTTGTATGGCCACAAAGCAGATTGTCTCAGCAGGGAGATTCCTTTTAATGACTGCTATGTTTGTTCTACCTTTTAGTGTGATTTTGTTGGATGGGAACCACCACTCCGAGCATCCTGAGTATTGGAAGTATTAGGAAAGACTTCGTTGTTTTGCTAGGTGCTTGTATTGATTCTTTCCCTTGTCATATATATACATCAATTTCACAGTGGAGTAATGTATTTGAATCGTTAAAAGTGGGTTAATGTTTGTTGTTTACAGCAGGGTCATCTTGTTGTAAGACCAGAAAACAGATTCTCCATTCAATGGGTTTTTGGTGCAAATTGGACACCACATGCGCTTTACTGAATAACGAATGCTCGGAATTTTATAAATCTTCTTGTTTAGGTATCTCTTTTCATTTGCTTTATATGTTTCAAAATCTTGTTGCAATGGTCACTAAAAATAATCAATGTGCTCCACAAATTGTGGTACATGTTTCTTCCCTCTCAATAGGTGATTCCGTTTCATGACTGCTATGTTTTGTTGAAACATCGAGTGTGGTTTTGTTGGATGGGAACCACCACTCCGAGCATCTTGAGTATTGGAGTTAGTAGGAAAGATTTCATTGTTTTGCTATGTTCCTATTTTGATTGTTGCCCTTATCACATATAATCATCAATTTCAAAGTGGTTTAATATATTTGAATCGTGAAATGTGGTTATGTGTTTGTTGTTTACAGCAGGGTCATCTGGTTGTATTTCCAGAAAGCAGATTCTGTATTAAAAGGGTTTTTGGTGCAGATTGGACACCACATGCACCTTACTTAACACCGAATGTACATAATTTGATAAATGTTTTGGTTTTGGGATCTCCATCATTTGCTTTATATTTCTAATAAATGTTATTACAATGTTCATTTAAAATAATCAATGTGCTGCACAAATTGTGGTACTTGTTTCTTCCCTCTCAACAGGGAGACTCCTTTTCATGACTGCTATGTTTGTTCAAACATCGAGTGTGATTTTGTTGGATGGGAACCACCACTCCGAGCATTCTGACGATTGTAGTTATTAGAAAGACTTTTTTCTTTTGCTAGGTGCTTCCGTTGATTGATACCTTAATCACATATATTCATCAATTTCACAGTGGATTAATGTATTTCATTTGTGAAATGTTGGTAAATGTTTGTTGTTTACGAGAGGGTCATCTGGTTGTATGGCCAGAAAGCAGATTCTCCTTTCAATGTTCTTATGGTGCAGATTGGACACCACATGCACCTTACTTAATAACGGCTGTTAGGAATTTGATAAATCTTCTTGTTTTGGTATCTCCTTCATTTGCTTTAGATTTTTAAAAATGTTATTCCAGTGGTCACTAAAAATGCTCAATGTGCTGCACAAATTGTGGTACATGTTTCTTCCCTCTCAGCAGGGACATTCCGTTTCATGACGGCTATATTTGTTCTACCATTGAGTATGATTTTGTTTAATGGGAACCACCACTCCGAGCATCCTGAGTATTGGAGTTATTAGGAAAGACTTCATTGTTTTGCTAGGTGCTTGTTTTGATTATTTCCTTTATCATTTATATGCATCACTTTCACAGTGGGTTAATATATTTGAATCGTGAAATGTGGTTATGTGTTTATTGTTTACAGCAGGGTCATCTGGTTGTATGGCCAGAAAGTAGATTCAGCATTCAATGGTTTTTTGGTGGAGATTGGACACCACATTCACCCTACTGAACACCGAATGTTCGGAATGTGACAAATCTTCTTGTTTAGGTATCTCCTTCATTTGCTTAATATTTTTTAAAATCTTATTTCAATGGTCACTAAGAATAACAATGTGCTGCACTAATTGTAGTACATGTTTCTTCCCTCTCAATAGGGAGAGTCCGTTTTATGACTGCTATGTTTGTTCAATCATCGAGTGTAATTTTGTTGGATGGGAACCACCAGTCCAAACATTCTGAAGATTGGAGTTATTATAAAGACTTTTTTCTTTTGCTTGTTGCTTCTTTTGATTGCTACTATTGTCACTTATACTCATCAATTTCACAGTGGAGTAATGTATTTGATTTGTGAAATGTGGGTAAATGTTTGCTGTTTACAGCACATGCACTTAACTGAATAACGAATGTTCGGAATTTGATAAATCTTCTATTTTAAGAATCTCCTTTAATTGCTTTATATTTTTAAAAATGTTGTTGCAATGGTCACTAACAATAATCAATGTGGTGCACAAATTGTGGTACATGTTTCTTCCGTCTCAATAGGGAAATTTCTTTTCATGACTACTATGTTTGTTCCACCTTCGAGTGTGATTTGTTGGATGGGAACCACCACTCTGAACATTCTGACTATTCGAGTTATAAGGAAAGCCTTCTTTGTTTTGCTAGGTGTTTCTTTTGATTGTTACCCTTCTCACTTATATTCATCAATTTCACAGTGGGTTAATGTATTTTAATCGTGAAATGCGGGTAAATGTTTGTTGTTTACAACAGGGTCATTTGGTTGTATGGCCGCAAAGCAGATTCTCTCAGCAGGGAGATTCCTTTTAATGACTGCTATGTTTGTTCTCCCTTTTAGTGTGATTTTGTTGGTTGGGAACCACCAATCCGAGCATTCTGACGATTGGTGTTATTTGAAAGACTTTTTTTTTTTTTTTTTTTGCTTGGAGCTTATTATGATTGATACTGTTATAACTTATATTCATCAATTTCACAGTGGAGTAATGTATTCGAATCGTTAAATGTGGGTAAATGTTTGTTGTTTACAGCGGGGTCATCTGGTTGTATGGCCGGAAATCAGATTCTGCATTCAATGGTATTTTGGTGGAGATTGGACACCACATGCACCCTACTGAACACCGAATGTTCGCGATTTGATAAATCTTCTTGTTTTGGTATCTCTTTCATTTGCTTTATATTTTTAAAAACTTGTTTCAATGGTCACTAAAAATAACAATGTGCTGCACTAATTGTAGCACATGTTTCTTGTCTCTCAATAGGGAGAATCCGTTTCATGACTGCTATGTTTGTTCTACCAACGAGTGTGATTTTGTTGGATGGGAACCACCACTCCAAACATTGTGACGACTGGAGTTAATAGGAAAGACTTTTTTCTTTTGCTAAGTACTTGTTTTGATTAGTACTCTTATCGCTTATATTCAGTAACTTCACAGGGGAGTAATGTATTTTAATCGTGAAATGCGGGTAAATGTTTGTTGTTTACAACAGGTTCATTTGGTTGTATGGCCGCAAAGCAGATTCTCTCAGCAGGGAGATTCCTTTTAATGACTGCTATGTTTGTTCTACCTTTTAGTGTGATTTTGTTGGATGGGAACCACCACTCCGAGCATCCTGAGTATTGGAGGTATTAGGAAAGACTTCGTTGTTTTGCTAGGTGCTTGTATTGATTCTTTCCCTTATCATATATATACATCAATTTCACAGTGGAGTAATGTATTTGAATCGTTAAAAGTGGGTTAATGTTTGTTGTTTACAGCAGGGTCATCTTGTAGTAAGACCAGAAAACAGATTCTCCATTCAATGGGTTTTTGGTGCAGACTGGACACCACATGCGCTTTACTGAATAACGAATGCTCGGAATTTTATAAATCTTCTTGTTTAGGTATCTCTTTTCATTTGCTTTATATGTTTCAAAATCTTGTTGCAATGGTCACTAAAAATAATCAATGTGCTCCACAAATTGTGGTACATGTTTCTTCCCTCTCAATAGGTGATTCCGTTTCATGACTGCTATGTTTTGGTGAAACATCGAGTGTGGTTTTGTTGGATGGGAACCACCACTCCGAGCATCTTGAGTATTGGAGTTAGTAGGAAAGATTTCATTGTTTTGCTATGTTCCTATTGTGATTGTTGCCCTTATCACATGTAATCATCAATTTCAAAGTGGTTTAATATATTTGAATCGTGAAATGTGGTTATGTGTTTGTTGTTTACAGCAGGGTCATCTGGTTGTATTTCCAGAAAGCAGATGCTGTATTAAAAGGGTTTTTGGTGCAGATTGGACACCACATGCACCTTACTAAACACCGAATGTACATAATTTGAGAAATGTTTTGGTTTTGGGATCTCCATCATTTGCTTTATATTTTTAATAAATGTTATTACAATGTTCACTTAAAATAATCAATGTGCTGCACAAATTGTGGTACTTGTTTCTTCCCTCTCAACAGGGAGACTCCTTTTCATGACTGCTATGTTTGTTCAAACATCGAGTGTGATTTTGTTGGATGGGAACCACCACTCCGAGCATTCTGACGATTGTAGTTATTAGAAAGACTTTTTTCTTTTGCTAGGTGCTTCCGTTGATTGATACCTTAATCACATATATTCATCAATTTCACAGTGGAGTAATGTATTTCATTTGTGAAATGTTGGTAAATGTTTGTTGTTTATGAGAGGGTCATCTGGTTGTATGGCCAGAAAGCAGATTCTCCTTTCAATGTTCTTATGGTGCAGATTGGACACCACATGCACCTTACTTAATAACGGCTGTTAGGAATTTGATAAATCTTCTTGCTTTGGTATCTCCTTCATTTGCTTTAGATTTTTAAAAATGTTATTCCAATGGTCACTAAAAATGCTCAATGTGCTGTACAAATTGTGGTACATGTTTCTTCCCTCTCAGCAGGGACATTCCGTTTCATGATGGCTATATTTGTTCTACCATTGAGTATGATTTTGTTTAATGGGAACCACCACTCCGAGCATCCTGAGTATTGGAGTTATTAGGAAAGACTTCATTGTTTTGGTAGGTGCTTGTTTTGATTATTTCCTTTATCATTTATATTCATCAATTTCACAGTGGGTTAATATATTTGAATCGTGAAATGTGGTTATGTGTTTATTGTTTACAGCAGGGTCATCTGGTTGTATGGCCAGAAAGTAGATTCAGCATTCAATGGTTTTTTGGTGGAGATTGGACACCACATGCACCCTACTGAACACCGAATGTTCGGAATGTGACAAATCTTCTTGTTTAGGTATCTCCTTCAATTGCTTAATATTTTTTAAAATCTTATTTCAATGGTCACTAAGAATAACAATGTGCTGCACTAATTGTAGTACATGTTTCTTCCCTCTCAATAGGGAGAGTCCGTTTTATGACTGCTATGTTTGTTCAATCATCGAGTGTAATTTTGTTGGATGGGAACCACCAGTCCAAACATTCTGAAGATTGGAGTTATTATAAAGACTTTTTTCTTTTGCTTGTTGCTTCTTTTGATTGCTACTATTGTCACTTATACTCATCAATTTCACAGTAGAGTAATGTATTTGATTTGTGAAATGTGGGTAAATGTTTGCTGTTTACAGCACATGCACTTAACTGAATAACGAATGTTCGGAATTTGATAAATCTTCTATTTTAAAAATCTCCTTTAATTGCTTTATATTTTTAAAAATGTTATTGCAATGGTCACTAACAATAATCAATGTGGTGCACAAATTGTGGTACATGTTTCTTCCGTCTCAATAGGGAAATTTCGTTTCATGACTACTATGTTTGTTCCACCTTCGAGTGTGATTTGTTGGATGGGAACCACCACTCTGAACATTCTGACTATTCGAGTTATAAGGAAAGCCTTCTTTGTTTTGCTAGGTGCTTCTTTTGATTGTTACCCTTCTCACTTATATTCATCAATTTCACAGTGGGTTAATGTATTTTAATCGTGAAATGCGGGTAAATGTTTGTTGTTTACAACAGGGTCATTTGGTTGTATGGCCGCAAAGCAGATTCTCTCAGCAGGGAGATTCCTTTTAATGACTGCTATGTTTGTTCTACCTTTTAGTGTGATTTTGTTGGATGGGAACCACCACTCCGAGCTTCCTGAGTATTGGAGGTATTAGGAAAGACTTCGTTGTTTTGCTAGGTGCTTGTATTGATTCTTTCCCTTATCATATATATACATCAATTTCACAGTGGAGTAATGTATTTGAATCGTTAAAAGTGGGTTAATGTTTGTTGTTTACAGCAGGGTCATCTTGTTGTAAGACCAGAAAACAGATTCTCCATTCAATGGGTTTTTGGTGCAGATTGGACACCACATGCGCTTTACTGAATAACGAATGCTCGGAATTTTATAAATCTTCTTGTTTAGGTATCTCTTTTCATTTGCTTTATATGTTTCAAAATCTTGTTGCAATGGTCACTAAAAATAATCAATGTGCTCCACAAATTGTGGTACATGTTTCTTACCTCTCAACAGGGAGATGCTGTTTCATGACTGCTATGTTTTGGTGAAACATCGAGTGTGGTTTTGTTGGATGGGAACCACCACTCCGAGCATCCTGAGTATTGGAGTTAGTAGGAAAGATTTCATTGTTTTGCTATGTTCCTATTGTGATTGTTGCCCTTATCACATGTAATCATCAATTTCAAAGTGGTTTAATATATTTGAATCGTGAAATGTGGTTATGTGTTTGTTGTTTACAGCAGGGTCATCTGGTTGTATTTCCAGAAAGCAGATGCTGTATTAAAAGGGTTTTTGGTGCAGATTGGACACCACATGCACCTTACTAAACACCGAATGTACATAATTTGATAAATGTTTTGGTTTTGGGATCTCCATCATTTGCTTTATATTTTTAATAAATGTTATTACAATGTTCACTTAAAATAATCAATGTGCTGCACAAATTGTGGTACTTGTTTCTTCCCTCTCAACAGGGAGACTCCTTTTCATGACTGCTATGTTTGTTCAAACATCGAGTGTGATTTTGTTGGATGGGAACCACCACTCCGAGCATTCTGACGATTGTAGTTATTAGAAAGACTTTTTTCTTTTGCTAGGTGCTTCCGTTGATTGATACCTTAATCACATATATTCATCAATTTCACAGTGGAGTAATGTATTTCATTTGTGAAATGTTGGTAAATGTTTGTTGTTTATGAGAGGGTCATCTGGTTGTATGGCCAGAAAGCAGATTCTCCTTTCAATGTTCTTATGGTGCAGATTGGACACCACATGCACCTTACTTAATAACGGCTGTTAGGAATTTGATAAATCTTCTTGCTTTGGTATCTCCTTCATTTGCTTTAGATTTTTAAAAATGTTATTCCAATGGTCACTAAAAATGCTCAATGTGCTGTACAAATTGTGGTACATGTTTCTTCCCTCTCAGCAGGGACATTCCGTTTCATGATGGCTATATTTGTTCTACCATTGAGTATGATTTTGTTTAATGGGAACCACCACTCCGAGCATCCTGAGTATTGGAGTTATTAGGAAAGACTTCATTGTTTTGGTAGGTGCTTGTTTTGATTATTTCCTTTATCATTTATATTCATCAATTTCACAGTGGGTTAATATATTTGAATCGTGAAATGTGGTTATGTGTTTATTGTTTACAGCAGGGTCATCTGGTTGTATGGCCAGAAAGTAGATTCAGCATTCAATGGTTTTTTGGTGGAGATTGGACACCACATGCACCCTACTGAACACCGAATGTTCGGAATGTGACAAATCTTCTTGTTTAGGTATCTCCTTCAATTGCTTAATATTTTTTAAAATCTTATTTCAATGGTCACTAAGAATAACAATGTGCTGCACTAATTGTAGTACATGTTTCTTCCCTCTCAATAGGGAGAGTCCGTTTTATGACTGCTATGTTTGTTCAATCATCGAGTGTAATTTTGTTGGATGGGAACCACCAGTCCAAACATTCTGAAGATTGGAGTTATTATAAAGACTTTTTTCTTTTGCTTGTTGCTTCTTTTGATTGCTACTATTGTCACTTATACTCATCAATTTCACAGTAGAGTAATGTATTTGATTTGTGAAATGTGGGTAAATGTTTGCTGTTTACAGCACATGCACTTAACTGAATAACGAATGTTCGGAATTTGATAAATCTTCTATTTTAAAAATCTCCTTTAATTGCTTTATATTTTTAAAAATGTTATTGCAATGGTCACTAACAATAATCAATGTGGTGCACAAATTGTGGTACATGTTTCTTCCGTCTCAATAGGGAAATTTCGTTTCATGACTACTATGTTTGTTCCACCTTCGAGTGTGATTTGTTGGATGGGAACCACCACTCTGAACATTCTGACTATTCGAGTTATAAGGAAAGCCTTCTTTGTTTTGCTAGGTGCTTCTTTTGATTGTTACCCTTCTCACTTATATTCATCAATTTCACAGTGGGTTAATGTATTTTAATCGTGAAATGCGGGTAAATGTTTCTTGTTTACAACAGGGTCATTTGGTTGTATGGCCGCAAAGCAGATTCTCTCAGCAGGGAGATTCATTTTAATGACTGCTATGTTTGTTCTACCTTTTAGTGTGATTTTGTTGGATGGGAACCACCACTCCGAGCATCCTGAGTATTGGAGGTATTAGGAAAGACTTCGTTGTTTTGCTAGGTGCTTGTATTGATTCTTTCCCTTATCATATATATACATCAATTTCACAGTGGAGTAATGTATTTGAATCGTTAAAAGTGGGTTAATGTTTGTTGTTTACAGCAGGGTCATCTTGTTGTAAGACCAGAAAACAGATTCTCCATTCAATGGGTTTTAGGTGCAGATTGGACACCACATGTGCTTTACTGAATAACGAATGCTCGGAATTTTATAAAACTTCTTGTTTAGGTATCTCTTTTCATTTGCTTTATATGTTTCAAAATCTTGTTGCAATGGTCACTAAAAATAATCAATGTGCTCCACAAATTGTGGTACATGTTTCTTACCTCTCAACAGGGAGATGCTGTTTCATGACTGCTATGTTTTGTTGAAACATCGAGTGTGGTTTTGTTGGATGGGAACCACCACTCCGAGCATCCTGAGTATTGGAGTTAGTAGGAAAGATTTCATTGTTTTGCTATGTTCCTATTGTGATTGTTGCCCTTATCACATGTAATCATCAATTTCAAAGTGGTTTAATATATTTGAATCGTGAAATGTGGTTATGTGTTTGTTGTTTACAGCAGGGTCATCTGGTTGTATTTCCAGAAAGCAGATTCTGTATTAAAAGGGTTTTTGGTGCAGATTGGACACCACATGCACCTTACTTAACACCGAATGTACATAATTTGATAAATGTTTTGGTTTTGGGATCTCCATGATTTGCTTTATATTTTTAATAAATGTTATTACAATGTTCACTTAAAATAATCAATGTGCTGCACAAATTGTGGTACTTGTTTCTTCCCTCTCAACAGGGAGACTCCTTTTCATGACTGCTATGTTTGTTCAAACATCGAGTGTGATTTTGTTGGATGGGAACCACCACTCCGAGCATTCTGACGATTGTAGTTATTAGAAAGACTTTTTTCTTTTGCTAGGTGCTTCCGTTGATTGATACCTTAATCACATATATTCATCAATTTCACAGTTGAGTAATGTATTTCATTTGTGAAATGTTGGTAAATGTTTGTTGTTTATGAGAGGGTCATCTGGTTGTATGGCCAGAAAGCAGATTCTCCTTTCAATGTTCTTATGGTGCAGATTGGACACCACATGCACCTTACTTAATAACGGCTGTTAGGAATTTGATAAATCTTCTTGCTTTGGTATCTCCTTCATTTGCTTTAGATTTTTAAAAATGTTATTCCAATGGTCACTAAAAATGCTCAGTGTGCTGTACAAATTGTGGTACATGTTTCTTCCCTCTCAGCAGGGACATTCCGTTTCATGATGGCTATATTAGTTCTACCATTGAGTATGATTTTGTTTAATGGGAACCACCACTCCGAGCATCCTGAGTATTGGAGTTATTAGGAAAGACTTCATAGTTTTGCTAGGTGCTTTTTTTGATTATTTCCTTTATCATTTATATTCATAAATTTCACAGTGGGTTAATATATTTGAATCGTGAAATGTGGTTATGTGTTTATTGTTTACAGCAGGGTCATCTGGTTGTATGGCCAGAAAGTAGATTCAGCATTCAATGGTTTTTTGGTGGAGATTGGACACCACATGCACCCTACTGAACATCGAATGTTCGGAATGTGACAAATCTTCTTGTTTAGGTATCTCCTTCATTTGCTTAATATTTTTTAAAATCTTATTTCAATGGTCACTAAGAATAACAATGTGCTGCACTAATTGTAGTACATGTTTCTTCCCTCTCAATAGGGAGAGTCCGTTTTATGACTGCTATGTTTGTTCAATCATCGAGTGTAATTTTGTTGGATGGGAACCACCAGTCCAAACATTCTGATGATTGGAGTTATTATAAAGACTTTTTTCTTTTGCTTGTTGCTTCTTTTGATTGCTACTATTGTCACTTATACTCATCAATTTCACAGTGGAGTAATGTATTTGATTTGTGAAATGTGGGTAAATGTTTGCTGTTTATAGCACATGCACTTGACTGAATAACGAATGTTCGGAATTTGATAAATCTTCTATTTTAAGAATCTCCTTTAATTGCTTTATATTTTTAAAAATGTTGTTGCAATGGTCACTAACAATAATCAATGTGGTGCACAAATTGTGGTACATGTTTCTTCCGTCTCAATAGGGAAATTTCGTTTCATGACTACTATGTTTGTTCCACCTGCGAGTGTGATTTGTTGGATGGGAACCACCACTCTGAACATTCTGACTATTCGAGTTATAAGGAAAGCCTTCTTTGTTTTGCTAGGTGCTTCTTTTGATTGTTACCCTTCTCACTTATATTCATCAATTTCACAGTGGGTTAAAGTATTTTAATCGTGAAATGCGGGTAAATGTTTGTTGTTTACAACAGGGTCATTTGGTTGTATGGCCGCAAAGCAGATTCTCTCAGCAGGGAGATTCCTTTTAATGACTGCTATGTTTGTTCTCCCTTTTAGTGTGATTTTGTTGGTTGGGAACCACCAATCCGAGCATTCTGACGATTGGTGTTATTTGAAAGACTTTTTTTTTTTTGCTTGGAGCTTATTATGATTGATACTGTTATATCTTATATTCATCAATTTCACAGTGGAGTAATGTATTCGAATCGTTAAATGTGGTCAAATGTTTGTTGTTTACAGCGGGGTCATCTGGTTGTATGGCCCGAAATCAGATTCTGCATTCAATGGTATTTTGGTGGAGATTGGACACCACATGCACTCTACTGAACACCGAATGTTCGGGATTTGATAAATCTTCTTGTTTTGGTATCTCTTTCATTTGCTTTATATTTTTAAAAACTTGTTTCAATGGTCACTAAAAATAACAATGTGCTGCACTAATTGTAGCACATGTTTCTTGTCTCTCAATAGGGAGAATCCGTTTCATGACTGCTATGTTTGTTCTACCAACGAGTGTGATTTTGTTGGATGCGAACCACCACTCCGAGCATCCTGAGTATTGGAAGTATTAGGAAAGACTTCGTTGTTTTGCTAGGTGCTTGTATTGATTCTTTCCCTTATCATATATATACATCAATTTCACAGTGGAGTAATGTATTTGAATCGTTAAAAGTGGGTTAATGTTTGTTGTTTACAGCAAGGTCATCTTGTTGTAAGACCAGAAAACAGATTCTCCATTCAATGGGTTTTTGGTGCAGATTGGACACCACATGCGCTTTACTGAATAACGAATGCTCGGAATTTTATAAATCTTCTTGTTTAGGTATCTCTTTTCATTTGCTTTATATGTTTCAAAATCTTGTTGCAATGGTCACTAAAAATAATCAATGTGCTCCACAAATTGTGGTGCATGTTTCTTACCTCTCAACAGGGAGATGCTGTTTCATGACTTCTATGTTTTGTTGAAACATCGAGTGTGGTTTTGTTGGATGGGAACCACCACTCCGAGCATCCTGAGTATTGGAGTTAGTAGGAAAGATTTCATTATTTTGCTATGTTCCTATTTTGATTGTTGCCCTTATCACATATAATCATCAATTTCAAAGTGGTGTAATATATTTGAATCGTGAAATGTGGTTATGTGTTTGTTGTTTACAGCAGGGTCATCTGGTTGTATTTCCAGAAAGCAGATTCTGTATTAAAAGGGTTTTTGGTGCAGATTGGACACCACATGCACCTTACTTAACACCGAATGTACATAATTTGATAAATGTTTTGGTTTTGGGATCTCCATCATTTGCTTTATATTTTTAATAAATGTTATTACAATGTTCACTTAAAATAATCAATGTGCTGCACAAATTGTGGTACTTGTTTCTTCCCTCTCAACAGGGAGACTCCTTTTCATGACTGCTATGTTTGTTCAAACATCGAGTGTGATTTTGTTGGATGGGAACCACCACTCCGAGCATTCTGACGATTGTAGTTATTAGAAAGACTTTTTTCTTTTGCTAGGTGCTTCCGTTGATTGATACCTTAATCACATATATTCATCAATTTCACAGTTGAGTAATGTATTTCATTTGTGAAATGTTGGTAAATGTTTGTTGTTTATGAGAGGGTCATCTGGTTGTATGGCCAGAAAGCAGATTCTCCTTTCAATGTTCTTATGGTGCAGATTGGACACCACATGCACCTTACTTAATAACGGCTGTTAGGAATTTGATAAATCTTCTTGCTTTGGTATCTCCTTCATTTGCTTTAGATTTTTAAAAATGTTATTCCAATGGTCACTAAAAATGCTCAGTGTGCTGTACAAATTGTGGTACATGTTTCTTCCCTCTCAGCAGGGACATTCCGTTTCATGATGGCTATATTAGTTCTACCATTGAGTATGATTTTGTTTAATGGGAACCACCACTCCGAGCATCCTGAGTATTGGAGTTATTAGGAAAGACTTCATAGTTTTGCTAGGTGCTTTTTTTGATTATTTCCTTTATCATTTATATTCATAAATTTCACAGTGGGTTAATATATTTGAATCGTGAAATGTGGTTATGTGTTTATTGTTTACAGCAGGGTCATCTGGTTGTATGGCCCGAAATCAGATTCTGCATTCAATGGTATTTTGGTGGAGATTGGACACCACATGCACTCTACTGAACACCGAATGTTCGGGATTTGATAAATCTTCTTGTTTTGGTATCTCTTTCATTTGCTTTATATTTTTAAAAACTTGTTTCAATGGTCACTAAAAATAACAATGTGCTGCACTAATTGTAGCACATGTTTCTTGTCTCTCAATAGGGAGAATCCGTTTCATGACTGCTATGTTTGTTCTACCAACGAGTGTGATTTTGTTGGATGGGAACCACCACTCCAAACATTGTGACGACTGGAGTTAATAGGAAAGACTTTTTTCTTTTGCTAAGTACTTGTTTTGATTAGTACTCTTATCGCTTATATTCAGTAACTTCACAGGGGAGTAATGTATTTGAATCGTGAAATGTGGGTAAATGTTTGTTGTTTACAACAGGGTCATTTGGTTGTATGGCCACAAAGCAGATTCTCTCAGCAGGGAGATTCCTTTTAATGACTGATATGTTTGTTCTACCTTTTAGTGTGATTTTGTTGGATGGGAACCACCACTCCGAGCATCCTGAGTATTGGAAGTATTAGGAAAGACTTCGTTGTTTTGCTAGGTGCTTGTATTGATTCTTTCCCTTATCATATATATACATCAATTTCACAGTGGAGTAATGTATTTGAATCGTTAAAAGTGGGTTAATGTTTGTTGTTTACAGCAAGGTCATCTTGTTGTAAGACCAGAAAACAGATTCTCCATTCAATGGGTTTTTGGTGCAGACTGGACACCACATGCGCTTTACTGAATAACGAATGCTCGGAATTTTATAAATCTTCTTGTTTAGGTATCTCTTTTCATTTGCTTTATATGTTTCAAAATCTTGTTGCAATGGTCACTAAAAATAATCAATGTGCTCCACAAATTGTGGTACATGTTTCTTATCTCTCAACAGGGAGATGCTGTTTCATGACTGCTATGTTTTGTTGAAACATCGAGTGTGGTTTTGTTGGATGGGAACCACCACTCCGAGCATCTTGAGTATTGGAGTTAGTAGGAAAGATTTCATTGTTTTGCTATGTTCCTATTTTGATTGTTGCCCTTATCACATATAATCATCAATTTCAAAGTGGTTTAATATATTTGAATCGTGAAATGTGGTTATGTGTTTGTTGTTTACAGCAGGGTCATCTGGTTGTATTTCCAGAAAGCAGATTCTGTATTAAAAGGGTTTTTGGTGCAGATTGGACACCACATGCACCTTACTTAACACCGAATGTACATAATTTGATAAATGTTTTGGTTTTGGGATCTCCATCATTTGCTTTATATTTCTAATAAATGTTATTACAATGTTCATTTAAAATAATCAATGTGCTGCACAAATTGTGGTACTTGTTTCTTCCCTCTCAACAGGGAGACTCCTTTTCATGACTGCTATGTTTGTTCAAACATCGAGTGTGATTTTGTTGGATGGGAACCACCACTCCGAGCATTCTGACGATTGTAGTTATTAGAAAGACTTTTTTCTTTTGCTAGGTGCTTCCGTTGATTGATACCTTAATCACATATATTCATCAATTTCACAGTGGATTAATGTATTTCATTTGTGAAATGTTGGTAAATGTTTGTTGTTTACGAGAGGGTCATCTGGTTGTATGGCCAGAAAGCAGATTCTCCTTTCAATGTTCTTGTGGTGCAGATTGGACACCACATGCACCTTACTTAATAACGGCTGTTAGGAATTTGATAAATCTTCTTGTTTTGGTATCTCCTTCATTTGCTTTAGATTTTTAAAAATGTTATTCCAATGGTCACTAAAAATGCTCAATGTGCTGCACAAATTGTGGTACATGTTTCTTCCCTCTCAGCAGGGACATTCCGTTTCATGACGGCTATATTAGTTCTACCATTGAGTATGATTTTGTTTAATGGGAACCACCACTCCGAGCATCCTGAGTATTGGAGTTATTAGGAAAGACTTCATTGTTTTGCTAGGTGCTTGTTTTGATTATTTCCTTTATCATTTATATGCATCACTTTCACAGTGGGTTAATATATTTGAATCGTGAAATGTGGTTATGTGTTTATTGTTTACAGCAGGGTCATCTGGTTGTATGGCCAGAAAGTAGATTCAGCATTCAATGGTTTTTTGGTGGAGATTGGACACCACATGCACCCTACTGAACACCGAATGTTCGGAATGTGACAAATCTTCTTGTTTAGGTATCTCCTTCATTTGCTTAATATTTTTTAAAATCTTATTTCAATGGTCACTAAGAATAACAATGTGCTGCACTAATTGTAGTACATGTTTCTTCCCTCTCAATAGGGAGAGTCCGTTTTATGACTGGTATGTTTGTTCAATCATCGATTGTAATTTTGTTGGATGGGAACCACCAGTCCAAACATTCTGATGATTGGAGTTATTATAAAGACTTTTTTCTTTTGCTTGTTGCTTCTTTTGATTGCTACTATTGTCACTTATACTCATCAATTTCACAGTGGAGTAATGTATTTGATTTGTGAAATGTGGGTAAATGTTTGCTGTTTACAGCACATGCACTTAACTGAATAACGAATGTTCGGAATTTGATAAATCTTCTATTTTAAGAATCTCCTTTAATTGCTTTATATTTTTAAAAATGTTGTTGCAATGGTCACTAACAATAATCAATGTGGTGCACAAATTGTGGTACATGTTTCTTCCGTCTCAATAGGGAAATTTCGTTTCATGACTACTATGTTTGTTCCACCTTCGAGTGTGATTTGTTGGATGGGAACCACCACTCTGAACATTCTGACTATTCGAGTTATAAGGAAAGCCTTCTTTGTTTTGCTAGGTGCTTCTTTTGATTGTTACCCTTCTCACTTATATTCATCAATTTCACAGTGGGTTAATGTATTTTAATCGTGAAAAGCGCGTAAATGGTTGTTGTTTACAACAGGTTCATTTGGTTGTATGGCCGCAAAGCAGATTCTCTCAGCAGGGAGATTCCTTTTAATGACTGCTATGTTTGTTCTCCCTTTTAGTGTAATTTTGTTGGTTGGGAACCACCAATCCAAGCATTCTGACGATTGGAGTTATTTGAAAGACTTTTTTTTTTTTTTTGCTTGGAGATTATTATGATTGATACTGTTATAACTTTTATTCATCAATTTCACAGTGGAGTAATGTATTCGAATCGTTAAATGTGGGTAAATGTTTGTTGTTTACAGCGGGGTCATCTGGTTGTATGGCCCGAAATCAGATTCTGCATTCAATGGTATTTTGGTGGAGATTGGACACCACATGCACCCTACTGAACACCGAATGTTCGGGATTTGATAAATCTTCTTGTCTTGGTATCTCTTTCATTTGCTTTATATTTCTAAAAACTTGTTTCAATGGTCACTAAAAATAACAATGTGCTGCACTAATTGTAGCACATGTTTCTTGTCTCTCAATAGGGAGAATCCGTTTCATGACTGCTATGTTTGTTCTACCAACGAGTGTGATGTTGTTGGATGGGAACCACCACTCCAAACATTGTAACGACTGGAGTTAATAGGAAAGACTTTTTTCTTTTGCTAAGTACTTGTTTTGATTAGTACTCTTATCGTTTATATTCAGTAACTTCACAGGGGTGTAATGTATTTGAATCGTGAAATGTGGGTAAATGTTTGTTGTTTACAACAGGGTCATTTGGTTGTATGGCCACAAAGCAGATTCTCTCAGCAGGGAGATTCCTTTTAATGACTGCTATGTTTGTTCTACCTTTTAGTGTGATTTTGTTGGATGGGAACCACCACTCCGAGCATCCTGAGTATTGGAAGTATTAGGAAAGACTTCGTTGTTTTGCTAGGTGCTTGTATTGATTCTTTCCCTTATCATATATATACATCAATTTCACAGTGGAGTAATGTATTTGAATCATTAAAAGTGGGTTAATGTTTGTTGTTTACAGCAGGGTCATCTTGTTGTAAGACCAGAAAACAGATTCTCCATTCAATGGGTTTTTGGTGCATATTGGACACCACATGCGCTTTACTGAATAACGAATACTCGGAATTTTATAAATCTTCTTGTTTAGGTATCTCTTTTCATTTGCTTTACATGTTTCAAAATCTTGTTGCAATGGTCACTAAAAATAATCAATGTGCTCCACAAATTGTGGTACATGTTTCTTACCTCTCAACAGGGAGATGCTGTTTCATGACTGCTATGTTTTGTTGAAACATCGAGTGTGGTTTTGTTGGATGGGAACCACCACTCCGAGCATCCTGAGTATTGGAGTTAGTAGGAAAAATTTCATTGTTTTGCTATGTTCCTATTTTGATTGTTGCCCTTATCACATATAATCATCAATTTCAAAGTGGTTTAATATATTTGAATCGTGAAATGTGGTTATGTATTTGTTGTTTACAGCAGGGTCATCTGGTTGTATTTCCAGAAAGCAGATTCTGTATTAAAAGGGTTTTTGGTGCAGATTGGACACCACATGCACCTTACTTAACACCGAATGTACATAATTTGATAAATGTTTTGGTTTTGGGATCTCCATGATTTGCTTTATATTTTTAATAAATGTTATTACAATGTTCACTTAAAATAATCAATGTGCTGCACAAATTGTGGTACTTGTTTCTTCCCTCTCAACAGGGAGACTCCTTTTCATGACTGCTATGTTTGTTCAAACATCGAGTGTGATTTTGTTGGATGGGAACTACCACTCCGAGCATTGTGACGATTGTAGTTATTAGAAAGACTTTTTTCTTTTGCTAGGTGCTTCCGTTGATTGATACCTTAATGACATATATTCATCAATTTCACAGTGGAGTAATGTATTTCATTTGTGAAATGTTGGTAAATGTTTGTTGTTTACGAGAGGGTCATCTGGTTGTATGGCCAGAAAGCAGATTCTCCTTTCAATGTTCTTATGGTGCAGATTGGACACCACATGCAACTTAGTTAATAACGGCTGTTAGGAATTTGATAAATCTTCTTGTTTTGGTATCTCCTTCAATTGCTTTAGATTTTTAAAAATGTTATTCCAATGGTCACTAAAAATGCTCAATGTGCTGCACAAATTGTGGTACATGTTTCTTCCCTCTCAGCAGGGACATTCCGTTTCATGACGGCTATATTTGTTCTACCATTGAGTATGATTTTGTTTAAAGGGAACCACCACTCCGAGCATCCTGAGTATTGGAGTTATTAGGAAAGACTTCATTGTTTTGCTAGGTGCTTGTTTTGATTATTTCCTTTATCATTTATATTCATCAATTTCACAGTGGGTTAATATATTTGAATCGTGAACTGTGGTTATGTGTTTATTGTTTACAGCAGGGTCATCTGGTTGTATGGCCAGAAAGTAGATTCAGCATTCAATGGTTTTTTGGTGGAGATTGGACACCACATGCACCCTACTGAACACCGAATGTTCGGAATGTGACAAATCTTCTTGTTTAGGTATCTCCTTCATTTGCTTAATATTTTTTAAAATCTTATTTCAATGGTCACTAAGAATAACAATGTGCTGCACTAATTGTAGTACATGTTTCTTCCCTCTCAATAGGGAGAGTCCGTTTTATGACTGGTATGTTTGTTCAATCATCGAGTGTAATTTTGTTGGATGGGAACCACCAGTCCAAACATTCTGATGATTGGAGTTATTATAAAGACTTTTTTCTTTTGCTTGTTGCTTCTTTTGATTGCTACTATTGTCACTTATACTCATCAATTTCACAGTGGAGTAATGTATTTGATTTGTGAAATGTGGGTAAATGTTTGCTGTTTACAGCACATGCACTTAACTGAATAACGAATGTTCGGAATTTGATAAATCTTCTATTTTAAGAATCTCCTTTAATTGCTTTATATTTTTAAAAATGTTATTGCAATGGTCACTAACAATAATCAATGTGGTGCACAAATTGTGGTACATGTTTCTTCCGTCTCAATAGGGAAATTTCGTTTCATGACTACTATGTTTGTTCCACCTTCGAGTGTGATTTGTTGGATGGGAACCACCACTCTGAACATTCTGACTATTCGAGTTATAAGGAAAGCCTTCTTTGTTTTGCTAGGTGTTTCTTTTGATTGTTACCCTTCTCACTTATATTCATCAATTTCACAGTGGGTTAATGTATTTTAATCGTGAAATGCGGGTAAATGTTTGTTGTTTACAACAGGGTCATTTGGTTGTATGGCCGCAAAGCAGATTCTCTCAGCAGGGAGATTCCTTTTAATGACTGCTATGTTTGTTCTCCCTTTTAGTGTGATTTTGTTGGTTGGGAACCACCAATCCGAGCATTCTGACGATTGGAGTTATTTGAAAGACTTTTTTTTTTTTTTTTTGCTTGGAGCTTATTATGACTGATACTGTTATAACTTATATTCATCAATTTCACAGTGGAGTAATGTATTCGAATCGTTAAATGTGGGTAAATGTTTGTTGTTTACAGCGGGGTCATCTGGTTGTATGGCCCGAAATCAGATTCTGCATTCAATGGTATTTTGGTGGAGATTGGACACCACATGCACCCTACTGAACACCGAATGTTCGGGATTTGATAAATCTTCTTGTCTTGGTATATCTTTCATTTGCTTTATATTTTTAAAAACTTGTTTCAATGGTCACTAAAAATAACAATGTGCTGCACTAATTGTAGCACATGTTTCTTGTCTCTCAATAGGGAGAATCCGTTTCATGACTGCTATGTTTGTTCTACCAACGAGTGTGATTTTGTTGGATGGGAACCACCACTCCAAACATTGTGACGACTGGAGTTAATAGGAAAGACTTTTTTCTTTTGCTAAGTATTGTTTTTATTAGTACTCTTATCGCTTATATTCAGTAACTTCACAGGGGAGTAATGTATTTGAATCGTGAAATGTGGGTAAATGTTTGTTGTTTACAACAGGGTCATTTGGTTGTATGGCCACAAAGCAGATTCTTTCAGCAGGGAGATTCCTTTTAATGACTGCTATGTTTGTTCTACCTTTTAGTGTGATTTTGTTGGATGGGAACCACCACTCCGAGCATCCTGAGTATTGGAAGTATTAGGAAAGACTTCGTTGTTGTGCTAGGTGCTTGTATTGATTCTTTCCCTTATCATATATATACATCAATTTCACAGTGGAGTAATGTATTTGAATCGTTAAAAGTGGGTTAATGTTTGTTGTTTACAGCAGGAACATCTTGTTGTAAGACCAGAAAACAGATTCTCCATTCAATGGGTTTTTGGTGCAGATTGGACACCACATGCGCTTTACTGAATAACGAATGCTCGGAATTTTATAAATCTTCTTGTTTAGGTATCTCTTTTCATTTGCTTTATATGTTTCAAAATCTTGTTGCAATGGTCACTAAAAATAATCAATGTGCTCCACAAATTGTGGTACATGTTTCTTCCCTCTCAATAGGTGATTCCGTTTCATGACTGCTATGTTTTGTTGAAACATCGAGTGTGGTTTTGTTGGATGGGAACCACCACTCCGAGCATCTTGAGTATTGGAGTTAGTAGGAAAGATTTCATTGTTTTGCTATGTTCCTATTTTGATTGTTGCCCTTATCACATATAATCATCAATTTCAAAGTGGTTTAATATATTTGAATCGTGAAATGTGGTTATGTGTTTGTTGTTTACAGCAGGGTCATTTGGTTGTATTTCCAGAAAGCAGATTCTGTATTCAAAGGGTTTTTGGTGCAGATTGGACACCACATGCACCTTACTTAACACCGAATGTACATAATTTGATAAATGTTTTGGTTTTGGGATCTCCATCATTTGCTTTATATTTCTAATAAATGTTATTACAATGTTCATTTAAAATAATTAATGTGCTGCACAAATTGTGGTACTTGTTTCTTCCCTCTCAACAGGGAGACTCCTTTTCATGAGTGCTATGTTTGTTCAAACATCGAGTGTGATTTTGTTGGATGGGAACCACCACTGCAAGCATTGTGACGATTGTAGTTATTAGAAAGACTTTTTTCTTTTGCTAGGTGCTTCCGTTGATTGATACCTTAATCACATATATTCATCAATTTCACAGTGGATTAATGTATTTCATTTGTGAAATGTTGGTAAATGTTTGTTGTTTACGAGAGGGTCATCTGGTTGTATGGCCAGAAAGCAGATTCTCCTTTCAATGTTCTTATGGTGCAGATTGGACACCACATGCACCTTACTTAATAACGGCTGTTAGGAATTTGATAAATCTTCTTGTTTTGGTATCTCCTTCATTTGCTTTAGATTTTTAAAAATGTTATTCCAATGGTCACTAAAAATGCTCAATGTGCTGCACAAATTGTGGTACATGTTTCTTCCCTCTCAGCAGGGACATTCCGTTTCATGACGGCTATATTTGTTCTACCATTGAGTATGATTTTGTTTAATGGGAACCACCACTCCGAGCATCCTGAGTATTGGAGTTATTAGGAAAGACTTCATTGTTTTGCTAGGTGCTTGTTTTGATTATTTCCTTTATCATTTATATGCATCACTTTCACAGTGGGTTAATATATTTGAATCGTGAAATGTGGTTATGTGTTTATTGTTTACAGCAAGGTCATCTGGTTGTATGGCCAGAAAGTAGATTCAGCATTCAATGGTTTTTTGGTGGAGATTGGACACCACATGCACCCTACTGAACACCGAATGTTCGGAATGTGACAAATCGTCTTGTTTAGGTATCTCCTTCATTTGCTTAATATTTTTTAAAATCTTATTTCAATGGTCACTAAGAATAACAATGTGCTGCACTAATAGTAGTACATGTTTCTTCCCTCTCAATAGGGAGAGTCCGTTTTATGACTGCTATGTTTGTTCAATCATCGAGTGTAATTTTATTGGATGGGAACCACCAGTCCAAACATTCTGAAGATTGGAGTTATTATAAAGACTTTTTTCTTTTGCTTGTTGCTTCTTTTGATTGCTACTATTGTCACTTATACTCATCAATTTCACAGTGGAGTAATGTATTTGATTTGTGAAATGTGAGTAAATGTTTGCTGTTTACAGCACATGCACTTAACTGAATAACGAATGTTCGGAATTTGATAAATCTTCTATTTTAAGAATCTCCTTTAATTGCTTTATATTTTTAAAAATGTTGTTGCAATGGTCACTAACAATAATCAATGTGGTGCACAAATTGTGGTACATGTTTCTTCCGTCTCAATAGGGAAATTTCGTTTCATGACTACTACGTTTGTTCCACCTTCGAGTGTGATTTGTTGGATGGGAACCACCACTCTGAACATTCTGACTATTCGAGTTATAAGGGAAGCCTTCTTTGTTTTGCTAGGTGCTTCTTTTGATTGTTACCCTTCTCACTTATATTCATCAATTTCACAGTGGGTTAATGTATTTTAATCGTGAAATGCGGGTAAATGTTTGTTGTTTACAACAGGGTCATTTGGTTGTATGGCCGCAAAGCAGATTCTCTCAGCAGGGAGATTCCTTTTAATGACTGCTATGTTTGTTCTCCCTTTTAGTGTGATTTTGTTGGTTGGGAACCACCAATCCGAGCATTCTGACGATTGGAGTTATTTGAAAGACTTTTTTTTTTTTTTTGCTTGGAGCTTATTATGATTGATACTGTTGTAACTTATATTCATCAATTTCACAGTGGAGTAATGTATTCGAATCGTTAAATGTGGGTAAATGTTTGTTGTTTACAGCGGGGTCATCTGGTTGTATGGCCCGAAATCAGATTCTGCATTCAATGGTATTTTGGTGGAGATTGGACACCACATGCACCCTACTGAACACCGAATGTTCGGGATTTGATAAATCTTCTTGTCTTGGTATCTCTTTCATTTGCTTTATATTTTTAAAAACTTGTTTCAATGGTCACTAAAAATAACAATGTGCTGCACTAATTGTAGCACATGTTTCTTGTCTCTCAATAGGGAGAATCCGTTTCATGACTGCTATGTTTGTTCTACCAACGAGTGTGATTTTGTTGGATGGGAACCACCACTCCAAACATTGTGACGACTGGAGTTAATAGGAAAGACTTTTTTCTTTTGCTAAGTACTTGTTTTGATTAGTACTCTTATCGTTTATATTCAGTAACTTCACAGGGGAGTAATGTATTTGAATCGTGAAATGTGGGTAAATTTTTGTTGTTTACAACAGGGTCATTTGGATGTATGGCCACAAAGCAGATTCTCTCAGCAGGGAGATTCCTTTTAATGACTGCTATGTTTGTTCTACCTTTTAGTGTGATTTTGTTGGATGGGAACCACCACTCCGAGCATCCTGAGTATTGGAAGTATTAGGAAAGACTTCGTTGTTTTGCTAGGTGCTTGTATTGATTCTTTCCCTTATCATATATATACATCAATTTCACAGTGGAGTAATGTATTTGAATCATTAAAAGTGGGTTAATGTTTGTTGTTTACAGCAGGGTCATCTTGTTGTAAGACCAGAAAACAGATTCTCCATTCAATGGGTTTTTGGTGCATATTGGACACCACATGCGCTTTACTGAATAACGAATGCTCGGAATTTTATAAATCTTCTTGTTCTGGTATCTCTTTTCATTTGCTTTACATGTTTCAAAATCTTGTTGCAATGGTCACTAAAAATAATCAATGTGCTCCACAAATTGTGGTACATGTTTCTTCCCTCTCAATAGGTGATTCCGTTTCATGACTGCTATGTTTTGTTGAAACATCGAGTGTGGTTTTGTTGGATGGGAACCACCACTCCGAGCATCCTGAGTATTGGAGTTAGTAGGAAAGATTTCATTGTTTTGCTATGTTCCTATTTTGATTGTTGCCCTTATCACATATAATCATCAATTTCAAAGTGGTTTAATATATTTGAATCGTGAAATGTGGTTATGTGTTTGTTGTTTACAGCAGGGTCATCTGGTTGTATTTCCAGAAAGCAGATTCTGTATTCAAAGGGTTTTTGGTGCAGATTGGACACCACATGCACCTTACTTAACACCGAATGTACATAATTTGATAAATGTTTTGGTTTTTGGATCTCCATGATTTGCTTTATATTTTTAATAAATGTTATTACAATGTTCACTTAAAATAATCAATGTGCTGCACAAATTGTGGTACTTGTTTCTTCCCTCTCAACAGGGAGTCACCTTTTCATGACTGCTATGTTTGTTCAAACATCGAGTGTGATTTTGTTGGATGGGAACTACCACTGCGAGCATTGTGACGATTGTAGTTATTAGAAAGACTTTTTTCTTTTGCTAGGTGCTTCCGTTGATTGATACCTTAATGACATATATTCATCAATTTCACAGTGGAGTAATGTATTTCATTTGTGAAATGTTGGTAAATGTTTGTTGTTTACGAGAGGGTCATCTGGTTGTATGGCCAGAAAGCAGATTCTCCTTTCAATGTTCTTATGGTGCAGATTGGACACCACATGCAACTTAGTTAATAACGGCTGTTAGGAATTTGATAAATCTTCTTGTTTTGGTATCTTCTTCAATTGCTTTAGATTTTTAAAAATGTTATTCCAATGGTCACTAAAAATGCTCAATGTGCTGCACAAATTGTGGTACATGTTTCTTCCCTCTCAGCAGGGACATTCCGTTTCATGACGGCTATATTTGTTCTACCATTGAGTATGATTTTGTTTAATGGGAACCACCACTCCGAGCATCCTGAGTATTGGAGTTATTAGGAAAGACTTCATTGTTTTGCTAGGTGCTTGTTTTGATTATTTCCTTTATCATTTATATTCATCAATTTCACAGTGGGTTAATATATTTGAATCGTGAACTGTGGTTATGTGTTTATTGTTAACAGCAGGGTCATCTGGTTGTATGGCCAGAAAGTAGATTCAGCATTCAATGGCTTTTTGGTGGAGATTGGACACTACATGCACCCTACTGAACACCGAATGTTCGGAATGTGACAAATCTTCTTGTTTAGGTATCTCCTTCATTTGCTTAATATTTTTTAAAATCTTATTTCAATGGTCACTAAGAATAACAATGTGCTGCACTAATTGTAGTACATGTTTCTTCCCTCTCAATAGGGAGAGTCCGTTTTATGACTGCTATGTTTGTTCAATCATCGAGTGTAATTTTGTTGGATGGGAACCACCAGTCCAAACATTCTGAAGATTGGAGTTATTATAAAGACTTTTTTCTTTTGCTTGTTGCTTCTTTTGATTGCTACTATTGTCACTTATACTCATCAATTTCACAGTGGAGTAATGTATTTGATTTGTGAAATGTGGGTAAATGTTTGCTGTTTACAGCACATGCACTTAACTGAATAACGAATGTTCGGAATTTGATAAATCTTCTATTTTAAGAATCTCCTTTAATTGCTTTATATTTTTAAAAATGTTGTTGCAATGGTCACTAACAATAATCAATGTGGTGCACAAATTGTGGTACATGTTTCTTCCGTCTCAATAGGGAAATTTCGTTTCATGACTACTATGTTTGTTCCACCTTCGAGTGTGATTTGTTGGATGGGAACCACCACTCTGAACATTCTGACTATTCGAGTTATAAGGAAAGCCTTCTTTGTTTTGCTAGGTGTTTCTTTTGATTGTTACCCTTCTCACTTATATTCATCAATTTCACAGTGGGTTAATGTATTTTAATCGTGAAATGCGGGTAAATGTTTGTTGTTTACAACAGGGTCATTTGGTTGTATGGCCGCAAAGCAGATTCTCTCAGCAGGGAGATTCCTTTTAATGACTGCTATGTTTGTTCTCCCTTTTAGTGTGATTTTGTTGGTTGGGAACCACCAATCCGAGCATTCTGACGATTGGAGTTATTTGAAAGACTTTTTTTTTTTTTTTTTGCTTGGAGCTTATTATGACTGATACTGTTATAACTTATATTCATCAATTTCACAGTGGAGTAATGTATTCGAATCGTTAAATGTGGGTAAATGTTTGTTGTTTACAGCGGGGTCATCTGGTTGTATGGCCCGAAATCAGATTCTGCATTCAATGGTATTTTGGTGGAGATTGGACACCACATGCACCCTACTGAACACCGAATGTTCGGGATTTGATAAATCTTCTTGTCTTGGTATCTCTTTCATTTGCTTTATATTTTTAAAAACTTGTTTCAATGGTCACTAAAAATAACAATGTGCTGCACTAATTGTAGCACATGTTTCTTGTCTCTAAATAGGGAGAATCCGTTTCATGACTGCTATGTTTGTTCTACCAACGAGTGTGATTTTGTTGGATGGGAACCACCACTCCAAACATTGCGACGACTCTAGTTAATAGGAAAGACTTTTTTCTTTTGCTAAGTATTGTTTTGATTAGTACTCTTATCGCTTATATTCAGTAACTTCACAGGGGAGTAATGTATTTGAATCGTGAAATGTGGGTAAATGTTTGTTGTTTACAACAGGGTCATTTGGTTGTATGGCCACAAAGCAGATTCTCTCAGCAGGGAGATTCCTTTTAATGACTGCTATGTTTGTTCTACCTTTTAGTGTGATTTTGTTGGATGGGAACCACCACTCCGAGCATTCTGACGATTGGAAGTACTAGGAAAGACTTCGTTGTTTTGCTAGGTGCTTGTATTGATTCTTTCCCTTGTCATATATATACATCAATTTCACAGTGGAGTAATGTATTTGAATCGTTAAAAGTGGGTTAATGTTTGTTGTTTACAGCAGGGTCATCTTGTTGTAAGACCAGAAAACAGATTCTCCATTCAATGGGTTTTTGGTGCAGATTGGACACCACATGCGCTTTACTGAATAACGAATGCTCGGAATTTTATAAATCTTCTTGTTTAGGTATCTCTTTTCATTTGCTTTATATGTTTCAAAATCTTGTTGCAATGGTCACTAAAAATAATCAATGTGCTCCACAAATTGTGGTACATGTTTCTTCCCTCTCAATAGGTGATTCCGTTTCATGACTGCTATGTTTTGTTGAAACATCGAGTGTGGTTTTGTTGGATGGGAACCACCACTCCGAGCATCTTGAGTATTGGAGTTAGTAGGAAAGATTTCATTGTTTTGCTATGTTCCTATTTTGATTGTTGCCCTTATCACATATAATCATCAATTTCAAAGTGGTTTAATATATTTGAATCGTGAAATGTGGTTATGTGTTTGTTGTTTGCAGCAGGGTCATTTGGTTGTATTTCCAGAAAGCAGATTCTGTATTCAAAGGGTTTTTGGTGCAGATTGGACACCACATGCACCTTACTTAACACCGAATGTACATAATTTGATAAATGTTTTGGTTTTGGGATCTCCATCATTTGCTTTATATTTCTAATAAATGTTATTACAATGTTCATTTAAAATAATCAATGTGCTGCACAAATTGTGGTACTTGTTTCTTCCCTCTCAACAGGGAGACTCCTTTTCATGACTGCTATGTTTGTTCAAACATCGAGTGTGATTTTGTTGGATGGGAACCACCACTCCGAGCATTCTGACGATTGTAGTTATTAGAAAGACTTTTTTCTTTTGCTAGGTGCTTCCGTTGATTGATACCTTAATCACATATATTCATCAATTTCACAGTGGATTAATGTATTTCATTTGTGAAATGTTGGTAAATGTTTGTTGTTTACGAGAGGGTCATCTGGTTGTATGGCCAGAAAGCAGATTCTCCTTTCAATGTTCTTATGGTGCAGATTGGACACCACATGCACCTTACTTAATAACGGCTGTTAGGAATTTGATAAATCTTCTTGTTTTGGTATCTCCTTCATTTGCTTTAGATTTTTAAAAATGTTATTCCAATGGTCACTAAAAATGCTCAATGTGCTGCACAAATTGTGGTACATGTTTCTTCCCTCTCAGCAGGGACATTCCGTTTCATGACGGCTATATTAGTTCTACCATTGAGTATGATTTTGTTTAATGGGAACCACCACTCCGAGCATCCTGAGTATTGGAGTTATTAGGAAAGACTTCATTGTTTTGCTAGGTGCTTGTTTTGATTATTTCCTTTATCATTTATATGCATCACTTTCACAGTGGGTTAATATATTTGAATCGTGAAATGTGGTTATGTGTTTATTGTTTACAGCAGGGTCATCTGGTTGTATGGCCAGAAAGTAGATTCAGCATTCAATGGTTTTTTGGTGGAGATTGGACACCACATGCACCCTACTGAACACCGAATGTTCGGAATGTGACAGATCTTCTTGTTTAGGTATCTCCTTCATTTGCTTAATATTTTTTAAAATCTTATTTCAATGGTCACTAAGAATAACAATGTGCTGCACTAATTGTAGTACATGTTTCTTCCCTCTCAATAGGGAGAGTCCGTTTTATGACTGCTATGTTTGTTCAATCATCGAGTGTAATTTTGTTGGATGGGAACCACCAGTCCAAACATTCTGAAGATTGGAGTTATTATAAAGACTTTTTTCTTTTGCTTGTTGCTTCTTTTGATTGCTACTATTGTCACTTATACTCATCAATTTCACAGTGGAGTAATGTATTTGATTTGTGAAATGTGGGTAAATGTTTGCTGTTTACAGCACATGCACTTAACTGAATAACGAATGTTCGGAATTTGATAAATCTTCTATTTTAAGAATCTCCTTTAATTGCTTTATATTTTTAAAAATGTTGTTGCAATGGTCACTAACAATAATCAATGTGGTGCACTAATTGTGGTACATGTTTCTTCCGTCTCAATAGGGAAATTTCGTTTCATGACTACTATGTTTGTTCCACCTTCGAGTGTGATTTGTTGGATGGGAACCACCACTCTGAACATTCTGACTATTCGAGTTATAAGGAAAGCCTTCTTTGTTTTGCTAGGTGTTTCTTTTGATTGTTACCCTTCTCACTTATATTCATCAATTTCACAGTGGGTTAATGTATTTTAATCGTGAAATGCGGGTAAATGTTTGTTGTTTACAACAGGGTCATTTGGTTGTATGGCCGCAAAGCAGATTCTCTCAGCAGGGAGATTCCTTTTAATGACTGCTATGTTTGTTCTCCCTTTTAGTGTGATTTTGTTGGTTGGGAACCACCAATCCGAGCATTCTGACGATTGGAGTTATTTGAAAGACTTTTTTTTTTTTTTTTTTTTTTTTTTTTGCTTGGAGCTTATTATGACTGATACTGTTATAACTTATATTCATCAATTTCACAGTGGAGTAATGTATTCGAATCGTTAAATGTGGGTAAATGTTTGTTGTTTACAGCGGGGTCATCTGGTTGTATGGCCCGAAATCAGATTCTGCATTCAATGGTATTTTGGTGGAGATTGGACACCACATGCACCCTACTGAACACCGAATGTTCGGGATTTGATAAATCTTCTTGTCTTGGTATCTCTTTCATTTGCTTTATATTTTTAAAAACTTGTTTCAATGGTCACTAAAAATAACAATGTGCTGCACTAATTGTAGCACATGTTTCTTGTCTCTCAATAGGGATTATCCGTTTCATGACTGCTATGTTTCTTCTACCAACGAGTGTGATTTTGTTGGATGGGAACCACCACTCCAAACATTGTGACGACTGGAGTTAATAGGAAAGACTTTTTTCTTTTGCTAAGTATCGTTTTGATTAGTACTCTTATCGCTTATATTCAGTAACTTCACAGGGGAGTAATGTATTTGAATCGTGAAATGTGGGTAAATGTTTGTTGTTTACAACAGGGTCATTTGGTTGTATGGCCACAAAGCAGATTCTCTCAGCAGGGAGATTCCTTTTAATGACTGCTATGTTTGTTCTACCTTTTAGTGTGATTTTGTTGGATGGGAACCACCACTCCGAGCATCCTGAGTATTGGAAGTATTAGGAAAGACTTCGTTGTTTTGCTAGGTGCTTGTATTGATTCTTTCCCTTGTCATATATATACATCAATTTCACAGTGGAGTAATGTATTTGAATCGTTAAAAGTGGGTTAATGTTTGTTGTTTACAGCAGGGTCATCTTGTTGTAAGACCAGAAAACAGATTCTCCATTCAATGGGTTTTTGGTGCAGATTGGACACCACATGCGCTTTACTGAATAACGAATGCTCGGAATTTTATAAATCTTCTTGTTTAGGTATCTCTTTTCATTTGCTTTATATGTTTCAAAATCTTGTTGCAATGGTCACTAAAAATAATCAATGTGCTCCACAAATTGTGGTACATGTTTCTTCCCTCTCAATAGGTGATTCCGTTTCATGACTGCTATGTTTTGTTGAAACATCGAGTGTGGTTTTGTTGGATGGGAACCACCACTCCGAGCATCTTGAGTATTGGAGTTAGTAGGAAAGATTTCATTGTTTTGCTATGTTCCTATTTTGATTGTTGCCCTTATCACATATAATCATCAATTTCAAAGTGGTTTAATATATTTGAATCGTGAAATGTGGTTATGTGTTTGTTGTTTACAGCAGGGTCATCTGGTTGTATTTCCAGAAAGCAGATTCTGTATTAAAAGGGTTTTTGGTGCAGATTGGACACCACATGCACCTTACTTAACACCGAATGTACATAATTTGATAAATGTTTTGGTTTTGGGATCTCCATCATTTGCTTTATATTTTTAATAAATGTTATTACAATGTTCACTTAAAATAATCAATGTGCTGCACAAATTGTGGTACTTGTTTCTTCCCTCTCAACAGGGAGACTCCTTTTCATGACTGCTATGTTTGTTCAAACATCGAGTGTGATTTTGTTGGATGGGAACCACCACTCCGAGCATTCTGATGATTGTAGTTATTAGAAAGACTTTTTTCTTTTGCTAGGTGCTTCCGTTGATTGATACCTTAATCACATATATTCATCAATTTCACAGTGGAGCAATGTATTTCATTTGTGAAATGTTGGTAAATGTTTGTTGTTTACGAGAGGGTCATCTGGTTGTATGGCCAGAAAGCAGATTCTCCTTTCAATGTTCTTATGGTGCAGATTGGACACCACATGCACCTTACTTAATAACGGCTGTTAGGAATTTGATAAATCTTCTTGCCTTGGTATCTCCTTCATTTGCTTTAGATTTTTAAAAATGTTATTCCAATGGTCACTAAAAATGCTCAATGTGCTGCACAAATTGTGGTACATGTTTCTTCCCTCTCAGCAGGGACATTCCGTTTCATGACGGCTATATTAGTTCTACCATTGAGTATGATTTTGTTTAATGGGAACCACCACTCCGAGCATCCTGAGTATTGGAGTTATTAGGAAAGACTTCATTGTTTTGCTAGGTGCTTGTTTTGATTCTTCCCCTTATCATTTATATTCATCAATTTCACTGTGGAGTAATGTATTTGAATCGTGAACTGTGGGTAAATGTTTGTTGTTTACAGCAGGGTCATCTGGTTGTATGGCCAGAAAGTAGATTCAGCATTCAATGGTTTTTTGGTGGAGATTGGACACCACATGCACCCTACTGAACACCGAATGTTCGGAATGTGACAAATCTTCTTGTTTAGGTATCTCCTTCATTTGCTTAATATTTTTTAAAATCTTATTTCAATGGTCACTAAGAATAACAATGTGCTGCACTAATTGTAGTACATGTTTCTTCCCTCTCAATAGGGAGAGTCCGTTTTATGACTGGTATGTTTGTTCAATCATCGAGTGTAATTTTGTTGGATGGGAACCACCAGTCCAAACATTCTGATGATTGGAGTTATTATAAAGACTTTTTTCTTTTGCTTGTTGCTTCTTTTGATTGCTACTATTGTCACTTATACTCATCAATTTCACAGTGGAGTAATGTATCTGATTTGTGAAATGTGGGTAAATGTTTGCTGTTTACAGCACATGTACTTAACTGAATAACGAATGTTCGGAATTTGATAAATCTTCTATTTTAAGAATCTCCTTTAATTGCTTTATATTTTTAAAAATGTTATTGCAATGGTCACTAACAATAATCAATGTGGTGCACAAATTGTGGTACATGTTTCTTCCGTCTCAATAGGGAAGTTTCGTTTCATGACTACTATGTTTGTTCCACCTTCGAGTGTGATTTGTTGGATGGGAACCACCACTCTGAACATTCTGACTATTCGAGTTATAAGGAAAGCCTTCTTTGTTTTGCTAGGTGTTTCTTTTGATTGTTACCCTTCTCACTTATATTCATCAATTTCACAGTGGGTTAATGTATTTTAATCGTGAAATGCGGGTAAATGTTTGTTGTTTACAACAGGGTCATTTGGTTGTATGGCCGCAAAGCAGATTCTCTCAGCAGGGAGATTCCTTTTAATGACTGCTATGTTTGTTCTCCCTTTTAGTGTGATTTTGTTGGTTGGGAACCACCAATCCGAGCATTCTGACGATTGGAGTTATTTGAAAGACTTTTTTTTTTTTTTTTTTTTTTTTTTGCTTGAAGCTTATTATGACTGATACTGTTATAACTTATATTCATCAATTTCACAGTGGAGTAATGTATTCGAATCGTTAAATGTGGGTAAATGTTTGTTGTTTACAGCGGGGTCATCTGGTTGTATGGCCCGAAATCAGATTCTGCATTCAATGGTATTTTGGTGGAGATTGGACACCACATGCACCCTACTGAACACCGAATGTTCGGGATTTGATAAATCTTCTTGTCTTGGTATCTCTTTCATTTGCTTTATATTTTTAAAAACTTGTTTCAATGGTCACTAAAAATAACAATGTGCTGCACTAATTGTAGCACATGTTTCTTGTCTCTCAATAGGGAGAATCCGTTTCATGACTGCTATGTTTGTTCTACCAACGAGTGTGATTTTGTTGGATGGGAACCACCACTCCAAACATTGTGACGACTGGAGTTAATAGGAAAGACTTTTTTCTTTTGCTAAGTATTGTTTTGATTAGTACTCTTATCGCTTATATTCAGTAACTTCACAGGGGAGTAATGTATTTGAATCGTGAAATGTGGGTAAATGTTTGTTGTTTACAACAGGGTCATTTGGTTGTATGGCCACAAAGCAGATTCTCTCAGCAGGGAGATTCCTTTTAATGACTGCTATGTTTGTTCTACCTTTTAGTGTGATTTTGTTGGATGGGAACCACCACTCCGAGCATCCTGAGTATTGGAAGTATTAGGAAAGACTTTGTTGTTTTGCTAGGTGCTTGTATTGATTCTTTCCCTTATCATATATATATACATCAATTTCACAGTGGAGTAATGTATTTGAATCGTTAAAAGTGGGTTAATGTTTGTTGTTTACAGCAGGGTCATCTTGTTGTAAGACCAGAAAACAGATTCTCCATTCAATGGGTTTTTGGTGCAGATTGGACACCACATGCGCTTTACTGAATAACGAATGCTCGGAATTTTATAAATCTTCTTGTTTAGGTATCTCTTTTCATTTGCTTTATATGTTTCAAAATCTTGTTGCAATGGTCACTAAAAATAATCAATGTGCTCCACAAATTGTGGTACATGTTTCTTCCCTCTCAATAGGTGATTCCGTTTCATGACTGCTATGTTTTGTTGAAACATCGAGTGTGGTTTTGTTGGATGGGAACCACCACTCCGAGCATCTTGAGTATTGGAGTTAGTAGGAAAGATTTCATTGTTTTGCTATGTTCCTATTTTGATTGTTGCCCTTATCACATATAATCATCAATTTCAAAGTGGTTTAATATATTTGAATCGTGAAATGTGGTTATGTGTTTGTTGTTTACAGCAGGGTCATCTGGTTGTATTTCCAGAAAGCAGATTCTGTATTAAAAGGGTTTTTGGTGCAGATTGGACACCACATGCACCTTACTTAACACCGAATGTACATAATTTGATAAATGTTTTGGTTTTGGGATCTCCATCATTTGCTTTATATTTTTAATAAATGTTATTACAATGTTCACTTAAAATAATCAATGTGCTGCACAAATTGTGGTACTTGTTTCTTCCCTCTCAACAGGGAGACTCCTTTTCATGACTGCTATGTTTGTTCAAACATCGAGTGTGATTTTGTTGGATGGGAACCACCACTCCGAGCATTCTGATGATTGTAGTTATTAGAAAGACTTTTTTCTTTTGCTAGGTGCTTCCGTTGATTGATACCTTAATCACATATATTCATCAATTTCACAGTGGAGCAATGTATTTCATTTGTGAAATGTTGGTAAATGTTTGTTGTTTACGAGAGGGTCATCTGGTTGTATGGCCAGAAAGCAGATTCTCCTTTCAATGTTCTTATGGTGCAGATTGGACACCACATGCACCTTACTTAATAACGGCTGTTAGGAATTTGATAAATCTTCTTGTTTTGGTATCTCCTTCATTTGCTTTAGATTTTTAAAAATGTTATTCCAATGGTCACTAAAAATGCTCAATGTGCTGCACAAATTGTGGTACATGTTTCTTCCCTCTCAGCAGGGACATTCCGTTTCATGACGGCTATATTAGTTCTACCATTGAGTATGATTTTGTTTAATGGGAACCACCACTCCGAGCATCCTGAGTATTGGAGTTATTAGGAAAGACTTCATTGTTTTGCTAGGTGCTTGTTTTGATTCTTCCCCTTATCATTTATATTCATCAATTTCACTGTGGAGTAATGTATTTGAATCGTGAACTGTGGGTAAATGTTTGTTGTTTACAGCAGGGTCATCTGGTTGTATGGCCAGAAAGTAGATTCAGCATTCAATGGTTTTTTGGTGGAGATTGGACACCACATGCACCCTACTGAACACCGAATGTTCGGAATGTGACAAATCTTCTTGTTTAGGTATCTCCTTCATTTGCTTAATATTTTTTAAAATCTTATTTCAATGGTCACTAAGAATAACAATGTGCTGCACTAATTGTAGTACATGTTTCTTCCCTCTCAATAGGGAGAGTCCGTTTTATGACTGCTATGTTTGTTCAATCATCGAGTGTAATTTTGTTGGATGGGAACCACCAGTCCAAACATTCTGATGATTGGAGTTATTATAAAGACTTTTTTCTTTTGCTTGTTGCTTCTTTTGATTGCTACTATTGTCACTTATACTCATCAATTTCACAGTGGAGTAATGTATCTGATTTGTGAAATGTGGGTAAATGTTTGCTGTTTACAGCACATGCACTTAACTGAATAACGAATGTTCGGAATTTGATAAATCTTCTATTTTAAGAATCTCCTTTAATTGCTTTATATTTTTAAAAATGTTATTGCAATGGTCACTAACAATAATCAATGTGGTGCACAAATTGTGGTACATGTTTCTTCCGTCTCAATAGGGAAGTTTCGTTTCATGACTACTATGTTTGTTCCACCTTCGAGTGTGATTTGTTGGATGGGAACCACCACTCTGAACATTCTGACTATTCGAGTTATAAGGAAAGCCTTCTTTGTTTTGCTAGGTGTTTCTTTTGATTGTTACCCTTCTCACTTATATTCATCAATTTCACAGTGGGTTAATGTATTTTAATCGTGAAATGCGGGTAAATGTTTGTTGTTTACAACAGGGTCATTTGGTTGTATGGCCGCAAAGCAGATTCTCTCAGCAGGGAGATTCCTTTTAATGACTGCTATGTTTGTTCTCCCTTTTAGTGTGATTTTGTTGGTTGGGAACCACCAATCCGAGCATTCTGACGATTGGAGTTATTTGAAAGACTTTTTTTTTTTTTTTTTTTGCTTGGAGCTTATTATGACTGATACTGTTATAACTTATATTCATCAATTTCACAGTGGAGTAATGTATTCGAATCGTTAAATGTGGGTAAATGTTTGTTGTTTACAGCGGGGTCATCTGGTTGTATGGCCCGAAATCAGATTCTGCATTCAATGGTATTTTGGTGGAGATTGGACACCACATGCACCCAACTGAACACCGAATGTTCGGGATTTGATAAATCTTCTTGTCTTGGTATCTCTTTCATTTGCTTTATATTTTTAAAAACTTGTTTCAATGGTCACTAAAAATAACAATGTGCTGCACTAATTGTAGCACATGTTTCTTGTCTCTCAATAGGGAGAATCCGTTTCATGACTGCTATGTTTGTTCTACCAACGAGTGTGATTTTGTTGGATGGGAACCACCACTCCAAACATTGTGACGACTGGAGTTAATAGGAAAGACTTTTTTCTTTTGCTAAGTATTGTTTTGATTAGTACTCTTATCGCTTATATTCAGTAACTTCACAGGGGAGTAATGTATTTGAATCGTGAAATGTGGGTAAATGTTTGTTGTTTACAACAGGGTCATTTGGTTGTATGGCCACAAAGCAGATTCTCTCAGCAGGGAGATTCCTTTTAATGACTGCTATGTTTGTTCTACCTTTTAGTGTGATTTTGTTGGATGGGAACCACCACTCCGAGCATCCTGAGTATTGGAAGTATTAGGAAAGACTTCGTTGTTTTGCTAGGTGCTTGTATTGATTCTTTCCCTTGTCATATATATACATCAATTTCACAGTGGAGTAATGTATTTGAATCGTTAAAAGTGGGTTAATGTTTGTTGTTTACAGCAGGGTCATCTTGTTGTAAGACCAGAAAACAGATTCTCCATTCAATGGGTTTTTGGTGCAGATTGGACACCACATGCGCTTTACTGAATAACGAATGCTCGGAATTTTATAAATCTTCTTGTTTAGGTATCTCTTTTCATTTGCTTTATATGTTTCAAAATCTTGTTGCAATGGTCACTAAAAATAATCAATGTGCTCCACAAATTGTGGTACATGTTTCTTCCCTCTCAATAGGTGATTCCGTTTCATGACTGCTATGTTTTGTTGAAACATCGAGTGTGGTTTTGTTGGATGGGAACCACCACTCCGAGCATCTTGAGTATTGGAGTTAGTAGGAAAGATTTCATTGTTTTGCTATGTTCCTATTTTGATTGTTGCCCTTATCACATATAATCATCAATTTCAATGTGGTTTAATATATTTGAATCGTGAAATGTGGTTATGTGTTTGTTGTTTACAGCAGGGTCATTTGGTTGTATTTCCAGAAAGCAGATTCTGTATTCAAAGGGTTTTTGGTGCAGATTGGACACCACATGCACCTTACTTAACACCGAATGTACATAATTTGATAAATGTTTTGGTTTTGGGATCTCCATCATTTGCTTTATATTTCTAATAAATGTTATTACAATGTTCATTTAAAATAATCAATGTGCTGCACAAATTGTGGTACTTGTTTCTTCCCTCTCAACAGGGAGACTCCTTTTCATGACTGCTATGTTTGTTCAAACATCGAGTGTGATTTTGTTGGATGGGAACCACCACTCCGAGCATTCTGACGATTGTAGTTATTAGAAAGACTTTTTTCTTTTGCTAGGTGCTTCCGTTGATTGATACCTTAATCAGATATATTCATCAATTTCACAGTGGATTAATGTATTTCATTTGTGAAATGTTGGTAAATATTTGTTGTTTACGAGAGGGTCATCTGGTTGTATGGCCAGAAAGCAGATTCCCCTTTCAATGTTCTTATGGTGCAGATTGGACACCACATGCACCTTACTTAATAACGGCTGTTAGGAATTTGATAAATCTTCTTGTTTTGGTATCTCCTTCATTTGCTTTAGATTTTTAAAAATGTTATTCCAATGGTCACTAAAAATGCTCAATGTGCTGCACAAATTGTGGTACATGTTTCTTCCCTCTCAGCAGGGACATTCCGTTTCATGACGGCTATATTAGTTCTACCATTGAGTATGATTTTGTTTAATGGGAACCACCACTCCGAGCATCCTGAGTATTGGAGTTATTAGGAAAGACTTCATTGTTTTGCTAGGTGCTTGTTTTGATTATTTCCTTTATCATTTATATGCATCACTTTCACAGTGGGTTAATATATTTGAATCGTGAAATGTGGTTATGTGTTTATTGTTTACAGCAGGGTCATCTGGTTGTATGGCCAGAAAGTAGATTCAGCATTCAATGGTTTTTTGGTGGAGATTGGACACCACATGCACCCTACTGAACACCGAATGTTCGGAATGTGACAGATCTTCTTGTTTAGGTATCTCCTTCATTTGCTTAATATTTTTTAAAATCTTATTTCAATGGTCACTAAGAATAACAATGTGCTGCACTAATTGTAGTACATGTTTCTTCCCTCTCAATAGGGAGAGTCCGTTTTATGACTGCTATGTTTGTTCAATCATCGAGTGTAATTTTGTTGGATGGGAACCACCAGTCCAAACATTCTGAAGATTGGAGTTATTATAAAGACTTTTTTCTTTTGCTTGTTGCTTCTTTTGATTGCTACTATTGTCACTTATACTCATCAATTTCACAGTGGAGTAATGTATCTGATTTGTGAAATGTGGGTAAATGTTTGCTGTTTACAGCACATGTACTTAACTGAATAACGAATGTTCGGAATTTGATAAATCTTCTATTTTAAGAATCTCCTTTAATTGCTTTATATTTTTAAAAATGTTATTGCAATGGTCACTAACAATAATCAATGTGCTGCACAAATTGTGGTACATGTTTCTTCCCTCTCAGCAGGGACATTCCGTTTCATGACGGCTATATTAGTTCTACCATTGAGTATGATTTTGTTTAATGGGAACCACCACTCCGAGCATCCTGAGTATTGGAGTTATTAGGAAAGACTTCATTGTTTTGCTAGGTGCTTGTTTTGATTCTTCCCCTTATCATTTATATTCATCAATTTCACTGTGGAGTAATGTATTTGAATCGTGAACTGTGGGTAAATGTTTGTTGTTTACAGCAGGGTCATCTGGTTGTATGGCCAGAAAGTAGATTCAGCATTCAATGGTTTTTTGGTGGAGATTGGACACCACATGCACCCTACTGAACACCGAATGTTCGGAATGTGACAAATCTTCTTGTTTAGGTATCTCCTTCATTTGCTTAATATTTTTTAAAATCTTATTTCAATGGTCACTAAGAATAACAATGTGCTGCACTAATTGTAGTACATGTTTCTTCCCTCTCAATAGGGAGAGTCCGTTTTATGACTGGTATGTTTGTTCAATCATCGAGTGTAATTTTGTTGGATGGGAACCACCAGTCCAAACATTCTGATGATTGGAGTTATTATAAAGACTTTTTTCTTTTGCTTGTTGCTTCTTTTGATTGCTACTATTGTCACTTATACTCATCAATTTCACAGTGGAGTAATGTATCTGATTTGTGAAATGTGGGTAAATGTTTGCTGTTTACAGCACATGTACTTAACTGAATAACGAATGTTCGGAATTTGATAAATCTTCTATTTTAAGAATCTCCTTTAATTGCTTTATATTTTTAAAAATGTTATTGCAATGGTCACTAACAATAATCAATGTGGTGCACAAATTGTGGTACATGTTTCTTCCGTCTCAATAGGGAAGTTTCGTTTCATGACTACTATGTTTGTTCCACCTTCGAGTGTGATTTGTTGGATGGGAACCACCACTCTGAACATTCTGACTATTCGAGTTATAAGGAAAGCCTTCTTTGTTTTGCTAGGTGTTTCTTTTGATTGTTACCCTTCTCACTTATATTCATCAATTTCACAGTGGGTTAATGTATTTTAATCGTGAAATGCGGGTAAATGTTTGTTGTTTACAACAGGGTCATTTGGTTGTATGGCCGCAAAGCAGATTCTCTCAGCAGGGAGATTCCTTTTAATGACTGCTATGTTTGTTCTCCCTTTTAGTGTGATTTTGTTGGTTGGGAACCACCAATCCGAGCATTCTGACGATTGGAGTTATTTGAAAGACTTTTTTTTTTTTTTTTTTTTTTTTTGCTTGAAGCTTATTATGACTGATACTGTTATAACTTATATTCATCAATTTCACAGTGGAGTAATGTATTCGAATCGTTAAATGTGGGTAAATGTTTGTTGTTTACAGCGGGGTCATCTGGTTGTATGGCCCGAAATCAGATTCTGCATTCAATGGTATTTTGGTGGAGATTGGACACCACATGCACCCTACTGAACACCGAATGTTCGGGATTTGATAAATCTTCTTGTCTTGGTATCTCTTTCATTTGCTTTATATTTTTAAAAACTTGTTTCAATGGTCACTAAAAATAACAATGTGCTGCACTAATTGTAGCACATGTTTCTTGTCTCTCAATAGGGAGAATCCGTTTCATGACTGCTATGTTTGTTCTACCAACGAGTGTGATTTTGTTGGATGGGAACCACCACTCCAAACATTGTGACGACTGGAGTTAATAGGAAAGACTTTTTTCTTTTGCTAAGTATTGTTTTGATTAGTACTCTTATCGCTTATATTCAGTAACTTCACAGGGGAGTAATGTATTTGAATCGTGAAATGTGGGTAAATGTTTGTTGTTTACAACAGGGTCATTTGGTTGTATGGCCACAAAGCAGATTCTCTCAGCAGGGAGATTCCTTTTAATGACTGCTATGTTTGTTCTACCTTTTAGTGTGATTTTGTTGGATGGGAACCACCACTCCGAGCATCCTGAGTATTGGAAGTATTAGGAAAGACTTTGTTGTTTTGCTAGGTGCTTGTATTGATTCTTTCCCTTATCATATATATATACATCAATTTCACAGTGGAGTAATGTATTTGAATCGTTAAAAGTGGGTTAATGTTTGTTGTTTACAGCAGGGTCATCTTGTTGTAAGACCAGAAAACAGATTCTCCATTCAATGGGTTTTTGGTGCAGATTGGACACCACATGCGCTTTACTGAATAACGAATGCTCGGAATTTTATAAATCTTCTTGTTTAGGTATCTCTTTTCATTTGCTTTATATGTTTCAAAATCTTGTTGCAATGGTCACTAAAAATAATCAATGTGCTCCACAAATTGTGGTACATGTTTCTTCCCTCTCAATAGGTGATTCCGTTTCATGACTGCTATGTTTTGTTGAAACATCGAGTGTGGTTTTGTTGGATGGGAACCACCACTCCGAGCATCTTGAGTATTGGAGTTAGTAGGAAAGATTTCATTGTTTTGCTATGTTCCTATTTTGATTGTTGCCCTTATCACATATAATCATCAATTTCAAAGTGGTTTAATATATTTGAATCGTGAAATGTGGTTATGTGTTTGTTGTTTACAGCAGGGTCATCTGGTTGTATTTCCAGAAAGCAGATTCTGTATTAAAAGGGTTTTTGGTGCAGATTGGACACCACATGCACCTTACTTAACACCGAATGTACATAATTTGATAAATGTTTTGGTTTTGGGATCTCCATCATTTGCTTTATATTTTTAATAAATGTTATTACAATGTTCACTTAAAATAATCAATGTGCTGCACAAATTGTGGTACTTGTTTCTTCCCTCTCAACAGGGAGACTCCTTTTCATGACTGCTATGTTTGTTCAAACATCGAGTGTGATTTTGTTGGATGGGAACCACCACTCCGAGCATTCTGATGATTGTAGTTATTAGAAAGACTTTTTTCTTTTGCTAGGTGCTTCCGTTGATTGATACCTTAATCACATATATTCATCAATTTCACAGTGGAGCAATGTATTTCATTTGTGAAATGTTGGTAAATGTTTGTTGTTTACGAGAGGGTCATCTGGTTGTATGGCCAGAAAGCAGATTCTCCTTTCAATGTTCTTATGGTGCAGATTGGACACCACATGCACCTTACTTAATAACGGCTGTTAGGAATTTGATAAATCTTCTTGTTTTGGTATCTCCTTCATTTGCTTTAGATTTTTAAAAATGTTATTCCAATGGTCACTAAAAATGCTCAATGTGCTGCACAAATTGTGGTACATGTTTCTTCCCTCTCAGCAGGGACATTCCGTTTCATGACGGCTATATTAATTCTACCATTGAGTATGATTTTGTTTAATGGGAACCACCACTCCGAGCATCCTGAGTATTGGAGTTATTAGGAAAGACTTCATTGTTTTGCTAGGTGCTTGTTTTGATTCTTCCCCTTATCATTTATATTCATCAATTTCACTGTGGAGTAATGTATTTGAATCGTGAACTGTGGGTAAATGTTTGTTGTTTACAGCAGGGTCATCTGGTTGTATGGCCAGAAAGTAGATTCAGCATTCAATGGTTTTTTGGTGGAGATTGGACACCACATGCACCCTACTGAACACCGAATGTTCGGAATGTGACAAATCTTCTTGTTTAGGTATCTCCTTCATTTGCTTAATATTTTTTAAAATCTTATTTCAATGGTCACTAAGAATAACAATGTGCTGCGCTAATTGTAGTACATGTTTCTTCCCTCTCAATAGGGAGAGTCCGCTTTATGACTGCTATGTTTGTTCAATCATCGAGTGTAATTTTGTTGGATGGGAACCACCAGTCCAAACATTCTGAAGATTGGAGTTATTATAAAGACTTTTTTCTTTTGCTTGTTGCTTCTTTTGATTGCTACTATTGTCACTTATACTCATCAATTTCACAGTGGAGTAATGTATTTGATTTGTGAAATGTGGGTAAATGTTTGCTGTTTACAGCACATGCACTTGACTGAATAACGAATGTTCGGAATATGATAAATCTTCTATTTTAAGAATCTCCTTTAATTGCTTTATATTTTTAAAAATGTTGTTGCTATGGTCACTAACAATAATCAATGTGGTGCACAAATTGTGGTACATGTTTCTTCCGTCTCAATAGGGAAATTTCGTTTCATGACTACTATGTTTGTTCCACCTTCGAGTGTGATTTGTTGGATGGGAACCACCACTCTGAACATTCTGACTATTCGAGTTATAAGGAAAGCCTTCTTTGTTTTGCTAGGTGCTTCTTTTGATTGTTACCCTTCTCACTTATATTCATCAATTTCACAGTGGGTTAAAGTATTTTAATCGTGAAATGCGGGTAAATGTTTGTTGTTTACAACAGGGTCATTTGGTTGTATGGCCGCAAAGCAGATTCTCTCAGCAGGGAGATTCCTTTTAATGACTGCTATGTTTGTTCTCCCTTTTAGTGTGATTTTGTTGGTTGGGAACCACCAATCCGAGCATTCTGACGATTGGTGTTATTTGAAAGACTTTTTTTTTTTTTTTTTGCTTGGAGCTTATTATGATTGATACTGTTATAACTTATATTCATCAATTTCACAGTGGAGTAATGTATTCGAATCGTTAAATGTGGGTAAATGTTTGTTGTTTACAGCGGGGTCATCTGGTTGTATGGCCCGAAATCAGATTCTGCATTCAATGGTATTTTGGTGGAGATTGGACACCACATGCACCCTACTGAACACCGAATGTTTGCGATTTGATAAATCTTCTTGTTTTGGTATCTCTTTCATTTGCTTTATATTTTTAAAAACTTGTTTCAATGGTCACTAAAAATAACAATGTGCTGCACTAATTGTAGCACATGTTTCTTGTCTCTCAATAGGGAGAATCCGTTTCATGACTGCTATGTTTGTTCTACCAACGAGTGTGATTTTGTTGGATGGGAACCACCACTCCAAACATTGTGACGACTGGAGTTAATAGGAAAGACTTTTTTTTTTGCTAAGTATTGTTTTGATTAGTACTCTTATCGTTTGTATTCAGTAACTTCACAGGGGAGTAATGTATTTGAATCGTGAAATGTGGGTAAATGTATGTTGTTTACAACAGGGTCATTTGGTTGTATGGCCACAAAGCAGATTCTCTCAGCAGGGAGATTCCTTTTAATGACTGCTATGTTTGTTCTACCTTTTAGTGTGATTTTGTTGGATGGGAACCGCCACTCTGAGCATCCTGAGTATTGGAAGTATTAGGAAAGACTTCGTTGTTTTGCTAGGTGCTTGTATTGATTCTTTCCCTTATCATATATATACATCAATTTCACAGTGGAGTAATGTATTTGAATCGTTAAAACTGGGTTAATGTTTGTTGTTTACAGCAGGGTCATCTTGTTGTAAGACCAGAAAACAGATTCTCCATTCAATGGGTTTTTGGTGCAGATTGGACACCACATGCGCTTTACTGAATAACGAATGCTCGGAATTTTATAAATCTTCTTGTTTAGGATCTCTTTTCATTTGCTTTATATGTTTCAAAATCTTGTTGCAATGGTCACTAAAAATAATCAATGTGCTCCACAAATTGTGGTGCATGTTTCTTACCTCTCAACAGGGAGATGCTGTTTCATGACTGCTATGTTTTGTTGAAACATCGAGTGTGGTTTTGTTGGATGGGAACCACCACTCCGAGCATCCTGAGTATTGGAGTTAGTAGGAAAGATTTCATTGTTTTGCTATGTTCCTATTTTGATTGTTGCCCTTATCACATATAATCATCAATTTGAAAGTGGTTTAATATATTTGAATCGTGAAATGTGGTTATGTGTTTGTTGTTTACAGCAGGGTCATCTGGTTGTATTTCCAGAAAGCAGATTCTGTATTAAAAGGGTTTTTGGTGCAGATTGGACACCACATGCACCTTACTTAACACCGAATGTACATAATTTGATAAATGTTTTGGTTTTGGGATCTCCATCATTTGCTTTATATTTCTAATAAATGTTATTACAATGTTCATTTAAAATAATCAATGTGCTGCACAAATTGTGGTACTTGTTTCTTCCCTCTCAACAGGGAGACTCGTTTTCATGACTGCTATGTTTTTTCAAACATCGAGTGTTATTTTTTATGGATGGGAACCACCACTCCGAGCATTCTGACGATTGTAGTTATTAGAAAGACTTTTTTCTTTTGCTAGGTGCTTCCGTTGATTGATACCTTAATCACATATATTCATCAATTTCACAGTGGAGTAATGTATTTCATTTGTGAAATGTTGGTAAATGTTTGTTGTTTACGGGAGGGTCATCTGGTTGTATGGCCAGAAAGCAGATTCTCCTTTCAATGTTCTTATGGTGCAGATTGGACACCACATGCACCTTACTTAATAACGGCTGTTAGGAATTTGATAAATCTTCTTGCTTTGGTATCTCCTTCATTTGCTTTAGATTTTTAAAAATGTTATTCCAATGGTCACTAAAAATGCTCAATGTGCTGTACAAATTGTGGTACATGTTTCTTCCCTCTCAGCAGGGACATTCCGTTTCATGATGGCTATATTTGTTCTACCATTGAGTATGATTTTGTTTAATGGGAACCACCACTCCGAGCATCCTGAGTATTGGAGTTATTAGGAAAGACTTCATTGTTTTGCTAGGTGCTTGTTTTGATTATTTCCTTTATCATTTATATTCATCAATTTCACAGTGGGTTAATATATTTGAATCGTGAAATGTGGTTATGTGTTTATTGTTTACAGCAGGGTCATCTGGTTGTATGGCCAGAAAGTAGATTCAGCATTCAATGGTTTTTTGGTGGAGATTGGACACCACATGCACCCTACTGAACACCGAATGTTCGGAATGTGACAAATCTTCTTGTTTAGGTATCTCCTTCATTTGCTTAATATTTTTTAAATCTTATTTCAATGGTCACTAAGAATAACAATGTGCTGCACTAATTGTAGTACATGTTTCTTCCCTCTCAATAGGGAGAGTCCGTTTTATGACTGCTATGTTTGTTCAATCATCGAGTGTAATTTTGTTGGATGGGAACCACCAGTCCAAACATTCTGATGATTGGAGTTATTATAAAGACTTTTTTCTTTTGCTTGTTGCTTCTTTTGATTGCTACTATTGTCACTTATACTCATCAATTTCACAGTGGAGTAATGTATTTGATTTGTGAAATGTGGGTAAATGTTTGCTGTTTACAGCACATGCACTTGACTGAATAACGAATGTTCGGAATTTGATAAATCTTCTATTTTAAGAATCTCCTTTAATTGCTTTATATTTTTAAAAATGTTGTTGCTATGGTCACTAACAATAATCAATGTGGTGCACAAATTGTGGTACATGTTTCTTCCGTCTCAATAGGGAAATTTCGTTTCATGACTACTATGTTTGTTCCACCTTCGAGTGTGATTTGTTGGATGGGAACCACCACTCTGAACATTCTGACTATTCGAGTTATAAGGAAAGCCTTCTTTGTTTTGCTAGGTGCTTCTTTTGATTGTTACCCTTCTCACTTATATTCATCAATTTCACAGTGGGTTAAAGTATTTTAATCGTGAAATGCGGGTAAATGTTTGTTGTTTACAACAGGGTCATTTGGTTGTATGGCCGCAAAGCAGATTCTCTCAGCAGGGAGATTCCTTTTAATGACTGCTATGTTTGTTCTCCCTTTTAGTGTGATTTTGTTGGTTGGGAACCACCAATCCGAGCATTCTGACGATTGGTGTTATTTGAAAGACTTTTTTTTTTTTTTTTGCTTGGAGCTTATTATGATTGATACTGTTATAACTTATATTCATCAATTTCACAGTGGAGTAATGTATTCGAATCGTTAAATGTGGGTAAATGTTTGTTGTTTACAGCGGGGTCATCTGGTTGTATGGCCCGAAATCAGATTCTGCATTCAATGGTATTTTGGTGGAGATTGGACACCACATGCACCCTACTGAACACCGAATGTTCGCGATTTGATAAATCTTCTTGTTTTGGTATCTCTTTCATTTGCTTTATATTTTTAAAAACTTGTTTCAATGGTCACTAAAAATAACAATGTGCTGCACTAATTGTAGCACATGTTTCTTGTCTCTCAATAGGGAGAATCCGTTTCATGACTGCTATGTTTGTTCTACCAACGAGTGTGATTTTGTTGGATGGGAACCACCACTCCAAACATTGTGACGACTGGAGTTAATAGGAAAGACTTTTTTCTTTTGCTAAGTACTTGTTTTGATTAGTACTCTTATCCCTTATATTCAGTAACTTCACAGGGGAGTAATGTATTTGAATCGTGAAATGTGGGTAAATGTTTGTTGTTTACAACAGGGTCATTTGGTTGTATGGCCACAAAGCAGATTCTCTCAGCAGGGAGATTCCTTTTAATGACTGCTATGTTTGTTCTACCTTTTAGTGTGATTTTGTTGGATGGGAACCACCACTCCGAGCATCCTGAGTATTGGAAGTATTAGGAAAGACTTCGTTGTTTTGCTAGGTGCTCGTATTGATTCTTTCCCTTATCATATATATACATCAATTTAACAGTGGAGTAATGTATTTGAATCGTTAAAAGTGGGTTAATGTTTGTTGTTTACAGCAAGGTCATCTTGTTGTAAGACCAGAAAACAGATTCTCCATTCAATGGGTTTTTGGTGCAGATTGGACACCACATGCGCTTTACTGAATAACGAATGCTCGGAATTTTATAAATCTTCTTGTTTAGGTATCTCTTTTCATTTGCTTTATATGTTTCAAAATCTTGTTGCAATGGTCACTAAAAATAATCAATGTGCTCCACAAATTGTGGTACATGTTTCTTACCTCTCAACAGGGAGATGCTGTTTCATGACTTCTATGTTTTGTTGAAACATCGAGTGTGGTTTTGTTGGATGGGAACCACCACTCCGAGCATCCTGAGTATTGGAGTTAGTAGGAAAGATTTCATTGTTTTGCTATGTTCCTATTTTGATTGTTGCCCTTATCACATATAATCATCAATTTCAAAGTGGTGTAATATATTTGAATCGTGAAATGTGGTTATGTGTTTGTTGTTTACAGCAGGGTCATCTGGTTGTATTTCCAGAAAGCAGATTCTGTATTAAAAGGGTTTTTGGTGCAGATTGGACACCACATGCACCTTACTTAACACCGAATGTACATAATTTGATAAATGTTTTGGTTTTGGGATCTCCATCATTTGCTTTATATTTTTAATAAATGTTATTACAATGTTCACTTAAAATAATCAATGTGCTGCACAAATTGTGGTACTTGTTTCTTCCCTCTCAACAGGGAGACTCCTTTTCATGACTGCTATGTTTGTTCAAACATCGAGTGTGATTTTGTTGGATGGGAACTACCACTCTGAGCATTCTGACGATTGTAGTTATTAGAAAGACTTTTTTCTTTTGCTAGGTGCTTCCGTTGATTGATACCTTAATCACATATATTCATCAATTTCACAGTGGAGTAATGTATTTCATTTGTGAAATGTTGGTAAATGTTTGTTGTTTATGAGAGGGTCATCTGGTTGTATGGCCAGAAAGCAGATTCTCCTTTCAATGTTCTTATGGTGCAGATTGGACACCACATGCACCTTACTTAATAACGGCTGTTAGGAATTTGATAAATCTTCTTGCCTTGGTATCTCCTTCATTTGCTTTAGATTTTTAAAAATGTTATTCCAATGGTCACTAAAAATGCTCAATGTGCTGTACAAATTGTGGTACATGTTTCTTCCCTCTCAGCAGGGACATTCCGTTTCATGATGGCTATATTTGTTCTACCATTGAGTATGATTTTGTTTAATGGGAACCACCACTCCGAGCATCCTGAGTATTGGAGTTATTAGGAAAGACTTCATTGTTTTGCTAGGTGCTTGTTTTGATTATTTCCTTTATCATTTATATTCATCAATTTCACAGTGGGTTAATATATTTGAATCGTGAAATGTGGTTATGTGTTTATTGTTTACAGCAGGGTCATCTGGTTGTATGGCCAGAAAGTAGATTCAGCATTCAATGGTTTTTTGGTGGAGATTGGACACCACATGCACCCTACTGAACACCGAATGTTCGGAATGTGACAAATCTTCTTGTTTAGGTATCTCCTTCATTTGCTTAATATTTTTTAAATCTTATTTCAATGGTCACTAAGAATAACAATGTGCTGCACTAATTGTAGTACATGTTTCTTCCCTCTCAATAGGGAGAGTCCGTTTTATGACTGCTATGTTTGTTCAATCATCGAGTGTAATTTTGTTGGATGGGAACCACCAGTCCAAACATTCTGATGATTGGAGTTATTATAAAGACTTTTTTCTTTTGCTTGTTGCTTCTTTTGATTGCTACTATTGTCACTTATACTCATCAATTTCGCAGTGGAGTAATGTATTTGATTTGTGAAATGTGGGTAAATGTTTGCTGTTTACAGCACATGCACTTGACTGAATAACGAATGTTCGGAATTTTATACATCTTCTATTTTAAGAATCTCCTTTAATTGCTTTATATTTTTAAAAATGTTGTTGCTATGGTCACTAACAATAATCAATGTGGTGCACAAATTGTGGTACATGTTTCTTCCGTCTCAATAGGGAAGTTTCGTTTCATGACTACTATGTTTGTTCCACCTTCGAGTGTGATTTGTTGGATGGGAACCACCACTCTGAACATTCTGACTATTCGAGTTATAAGGGAAGCCTTCTTTGTTTTGCTAGGTGCTTCTTTTGATTGTTACCCTTCTCACTTATATTCATCAATTTCACAGTGGGTTAAAGTATTTTAATCGTGAAATGCGGGTAAATATTTGTTGTTTACAACAGGGTCATTTGGTTGTATGGCCGCAAAGCAGATTCTCTCAGCAGGGAGATTCCTTTTAATGACTGCTGTGTTTGTTCTCCCTTTTAGTGTGATTTTGTTGGTTGGGAACCACCAATCCGAGCATTCTGACGATTGGAGTTATTTGAAAGACTTTTTTTTTTTTGCTTGGAGCTTATTATGATTGATATTGTTATAACTTATATTCATCAATTTCACAGTGGAGTAATGTATTCGAATCGTTAAATGTGGGTAAATGTTTGTTGTTTACAGCGGGGTCATTTGGTTGTATGGCCACAAAGCAGATTCTCTCAGCAGGGAGATTCCTTTTAATGACTGCTATGTTTGTTCTACCTTTTAGTGTGATTTTGTTGGATGGGAACCGCCACTCTGAGCATCCTGAGTATTGGAAGTATTAGGAAAGACTTCGTTGTTTTGCTAGGTGCTTGTATTGATTCTTTCCCTTATCATATATATACATCAATTTCACAGTGGAGTAATGTATTTGAATCGTTAAAACTGGGTTAATGTTTGTTGTTTACAGCAGGGTCATCTTGTTGTAAGACCAGAAAACAGATTCTCCATTCAATGGGTTTTTGGTGCAGATTGGACACCACATGCGCTTTACTGAATAACGAATGCTCGGAATTTTATAAATCTTCTTGTTTAGGATCTCTTTTCATTTGCTTTATATGTTTCAAAATCTTGTTGCAATGGTCACTAAAAATAATCAATGTGCTCCACAAATTGTGGTGCATGTTTCTTACCTCTCAACAGGGAGATGCTGTTTCATGACTGCTATGTTTTGTTGAAACATCGAGTGTGGTTTTGTTGGATGGGAACCACCACTCCGAGCATCCTGAGTATTGGAGTTAGTAGGAAAGATTTCATTGTTTTGCTATGTTCCTATTTTGATTGTTGCCCTTATCACATATAATCATCAATTTGAAAGTGGTTTAATATATTTGAATCGTGAAATGTGGTTATGTGTTTGTTGTTTACAGCAGGGTCATCTGGTTGTATTTCCAGAAAGCAGATTCTGTATTAAAAGGGTTTTTGGTGCAGATTGGACACCACATGCACCTTACTTAACACCGAATGTACATAATTTGATAAATGTTTTGGTTTTGGGATCTCCATCATTTGCTTTATATTTCTAATAAATGTTATTACAATGTTCATTTAAAATAATCAATGTGCTGCACAAATTGTGGTACTTGTTTCTTCCCTCTCAACAGGGAGACTCGTTTTCATGACTGCTATGTTTTTTCAAACATCGAGTGTTATTTTTTATGGATGGGAACCACCACTCCGAGCATTCTGACGATTGTAGTTATTAGAAAGACTTTTTTCTTTTGCTAGGTGCTTCCGTTGATTGATACCTTAATCACATATATTCATCAATTTCACAGTGGAGTAATGTATTTCATTTGTGAAATGTTGGTAAATGTTTGTTGTTTACGGGAGGGTCATCTGGTTGTATGGCCAGAAAGCAGATTCTCCTTTCAATGTTCTTATGGTGCAGATTGGACACCACATGCACCTTACTTAATAACGGCTGTTAGGAATTTGATAAATCTTCTTGTTTTGGTATCTCCTTCATTTGCTTTAGATTTTTAAAAATGTTATTCCAATAGTCACTAAAAATGCTCAATGTGCTGCACAAATTGTGGTACATGTTTCTTCCCTCTCAGCAGGGACATTCCGTTTCATGACGGCTATATTTGTTCTACCATTGAGTATGATTTTGTTTAATGGGAACCACCACTCCGAGCATCCTGAGTATTGGAGTTATTAGGAAAGACTTCATTGTTTTGCTAGGTGCTTGTTTTGATTATTTCCTTTATCATTTATATGCATCACTTTCACAGTGGGTTAATATATTTGAATCGTGAAATGTGGTTATGTGTTTATTGTTTACAGCAGGGTCATCTGGTTGTATGGCCAGAAAGTAGATTCAGCATTCAATGGTTTTTTGGTGGAGATTGGACACCACATGCACCCTACTGAACACCGAATGTTCGGAATGTGACAAATCTTCTTGTTTAGGTATCTCCTTCATTTGCTTAATATTTTTTAAAATCTTATTTCAATGGTCACTAAGTATAACAATGTGCTGCACTAATTGTAGTACATGTTTCTTCCCTCTCAATAGGGAGAGTCCGTTTTATGACTGCTATGTTTGTTCAATCATCGAGTGTAATTTTGTTGGATGGGAACCACCAGTCCAAACATTCTGATGATTGGAGTTATTATAAAGACTTTTTTCTTTTGCTTGTTGCTTCTTTTGATTGCTACTATTGTCACTTATACTCATCAATTTCACAGTGGAGTAATGTATTTGATTTGTGAAATGTGGGTAAATGTTTGCTGTTTACAGCACATGCACTTAACTGAATAACGAATGTTCGGAATTTGATAAATCTTCTATTTTAAGAATCTCCTTTAATTGCTTTATATTTTTAAAAATGTTGTTGCAATGGTCACTAACAATAATCAATGTGGTGCACAAATTGTGGTACATGTTTCTTCCGTCTCAATAGGGAAGTTTCGTTTCATGACTACTATGTTTGTTCCACCTTCGAGTGTGATTTGTTGGATGGGAACCACCACTCTGAACATTCTGACTATTCGAGTTATAAGGGAAGCCTTCTTTGTTTTGCTAGGTGCTTCTTTTGATTGTTACCCTTCTCACTTATATTCATCAATTTCACAGTGGGTTAATGTATTTTAATCGTGAAATGCGGGTAAATGTTTGTTGTTTACAACAGGGTCATTTGGTTGTATGGCCGCAAAGCAGATTCTCTCAGCAGGGAGATTCCTTTTAATGACTGCTATGTTTGTTCTACCTTTTAGTGTGATTTTGTTGGATGGGAACCACCAATCCGAGCATTCTGACGATTGGAGTTATTTGAAAGACTTTTTTTTTTTTTTTTGCTTGGAGCTTATTATGATTGATACTGTTATAACTTATATTCATCAATTTCACAGTGGAGTAATGTATTCGAATCGTTAAATGTGGGTAAATGTTTGTTGTTTACAGCGGGGTCATCTGGTTGTATGGCCCGAAATCAGATTCTGCATTCAATGGTATTTTAGTGGAGATTGGACTCCACATGCACCCTACTGAACACCGAATGTTCGGGATTTGATAAATCTTCTTGTCTTGGTATCTCTTTCATTTGCTTTATATTTTTAAAAACTTGTTTCAATGGTCACTAAAAATAACAATGTGCTGCACTAATTGTAGCACATGTTTCTTGTCTCTCAATAGGGAGAATCCGTTTCATGACTGCTATGTTTGTTCTACCAACGAGTGTGATTTTGTTGGATGGGAACCACCACTCCAAACATTGTGACGACTGGAGTTAATAGGAAAGACTTTTTTTTTTGCTAAGTATTGTTTTGATTAGTACTCTTATCGTTTGTATTCAGTAACTTCACAGGGGAGTAATGTATTTGAATCGTGAAATGTGGGTAAATGTATGTTGTTTACAGCGGGGTCATTTGGTTGTATGGCCACAAAGCAGATTCTCTCAGCAGGGAGATTCCTTTTAATGACTGCTATGTTTGTTCTACCTTTTAGTGTGATTTTGTTGGATGGGAACCGCCACTCTGAGCATCCTGAGTATTGGAAGTATTAGGAAAGACTTCGTTGTTTTGCTAGGTGCTTGTATTGATTCTTTCCCTTATCATATATATACATCAATTTCACAGTGGAGTAATGTATTTGAATCGTTAAAACTGGGTTAATGTTTGTTGTTTACAGCAGGGTCATCTTGTTGTAAGACCAGAAAACAGATTCTCCATTCAATGGGTTTTTGGTGCAGATTGGACACCACATGCGCTTTACTGAATAACGAATGCTCGGAATTTTATAAATCTTCTTGTTTAGGATCTCTTTTCATTTGCTTTATATGTTTCAAAATCTTGTTGCAATGGTCACTAAAAATAATCAATGTGCTCCACAAATTGTGGTGCATGTTTCTTACCTCTCAACAGGGAGATGCTGTTTCATGACTGCTATGTTTTGTTGAAACATCGAGTGTGGTTTTGTTGGATGGGAACCACCACTCCGAGCATCCTGAGTATTGGAGTTAGTAGGAAAGATTTCATTGTTTTGCTATGTTCCTATTTTGATTGTTGCCCTTATCACATATAATCATCAATTTGAAAGTGGTTTAATATATTTGAATCGTGAAATGTGGTTATGTGTTTGTTGTTTACAGCAGGGTCATCTGGTTGTATTTCCAGAAAGCAGATTCTGTATTAAAAGGGTTTTTGGTGCAGATTGGACACCACATGCACCTTACTTAACACCGAATGTACATAATTTGATAAATGTTTTGGTTTTGGGATCTCCATCATTTGCTTTATATTTCTAATAAATGTTATTACAATGTTCATTTAAAATAATCAATGTGCTGCACAAATTGTGGTACTTGTTTCTTCCCTCTCAACAGGGAGACTCGTTTTCATGACTGCTATGTTTTTTCAAACATCGAGTGTTATTTTTTATGGATGGGAACCACCACTCCGAGCATTCTGACGATTGTAGTTATTAGAAAGACTTTTTTCTTTTGCTAGGTGCTTCCGTTGATTGATACCTTAATCACATATATTCATCAATTTCACAGTGGAGTAATGTATTTCATTTGTGAAATGTTGGTAAATGTTTGTTGTTTACGGGAGGGTCATCTGGTTGTATGGCCAGAAAGCAGATTCTCCTTTCAATGTTCTTATGGTGCAGATTGGACACCACATGCACCTTACTTAATAACGGCTGTTAGGAATTTGATAAATCTTCTTGTTTTGGTATCTCCTTCATTTGCTTTAGATTTTTAAAAATGTTATTCCAATAGTCACTAAAAATGCTCAATGTGCTGCACAAATTGTGGTACATGTTTCTTCCCTCTCAGCAGGGACATTCCGTTTCATGACGGCTATATTTGTTCTACCATTGAGTATGATTTTGTTTAATGGGAACCACCACTCCGAGCATCCTGAGTATTGGAGTTATTAGGAAAGACTTCATTGTTTTGCTAGGTGCTTGTTTTGATTATTTCCTTTATCATTTATATGCATCACTTTCACAGTGGGTTAATATATTTGAATCGTGAAATGTGGTTATGTGTTTATTGTTTACAGCAGGGTCATCTGGTTGTATGGCCAGAAAGTAGATTCAGCATTCAATGGTTTTTTGGTGGAGATTGGACACCACATGCACCCTACTGAACACCGAATGTTCGGAATGTGACAAATCTTCTTGTTTAGGTATCTCCTTCATTTGCTTAATATTTTTTAAAATCTTATTTCAATGGTCACTAAGTATAACAATGTGCTGCACTAATTGTAGTACATGTTTCTTCCCTCTCAATAGGGAGAGTCCGTTTTATGACTGCTATGTTTGTTCAATCATCGAGTGTAATTTTGTTGGATGGGAACCACCAGTCCAAACATTCTGATGATTGGAGTTATTATAAAGACTTTTTTCTTTTGCTTGTTGCTTCTTTTGATTGCTACTATTGTCACTTATACTCATCAATTTCACAGTGGAGTAATGTATTTGATTTGTGAAATGTGGGTAAATGTTTGCTGTTTACAGCACATGCACTTAACTGAATAACGAATGTTCGGAATTTGATAAATCTTCTATTTTAAGAATCTCCTTTAATTGCTTTATATTTTTAAAAATGTTGTTGCAATGGTCACTAACAATAATCAATGTGGTGCACAAATTGTGGTACATGTTTCTTCCGTCTCAATAGGGAAGTTTCGTTTCATGACTACTATGTTTGTTCCACCTTCGAGTGTGATTTGTTGGATGGGAACCACCACTCTGAACATTCTGACTATTCGAGTTATAAGGGAAGCCTTCTTTGTTTTGCTAGGTGCTTCTTTTGATTGTTACCCTTCTCACTTATATTCATCAATTTCACAGTGGGTTAATGTATTTTAATCGTGAAATGCGGGTAAATGTTTGTTGTTTACAACAGGGTCATTTGGTTGTATGGCCGCAAAGCAGATTCTCTCAGCAGGGAGATTCCTTTTAATGACTGCTATGTTTGTTCTACCTTTTAGTGTGATTTTGTTGGATGGGAACCACCAATCCGAGCATTCTGACGATTGGAGTTATTTGAAAGACTTTTTTTTTTTTTTTTGCTTGGAGCTTATTATGATTGATACTGTTATAACTTATATTCATCAATTTCACAGTGGAGTAATGTATTCGAATCGTTAAATGTGGGTAAATGTTTGTTGTTTACAGCGGGGTCATCTGGTTGTATGGCCCGAAATCAGATTCTGCATTCAATGGTATTTTAGTGGAGATTGGACTCCACATGCACCCTACTGAACACCGAATGTTCGGGATTTGATAAATCTTCTTGTCTTGGTATCTCTTTCATTTGCTTTATATTTTTAAAAACTTGTTTCAATGGTCACTAAAAATAACAATGTGCTGCACTAATTGTAGCACATGTTTCTTGTCTCTCAATAGGGAGAATCCGTTTCATGACTGCTATGTTTGTTCTACCAACGAGTGTGATTTTGTTGGATGGGAACCACCACTCCAAACATTGTGACGACTGGAGTTAATAGGAAAGACTTTTTTTTTTGCTAAGTATTGTTTTGATTAGTACTCTTATCGTTTGTATTCAGTAACTTCACAGGGGAGTAATGTATTTGAATCGTGAAATGTGGGTAAATGTATGTTGTTTACAACAGGGTCATTTGGTTGTATGGCCACAAAGCAGATTCTCTCAGCAGGGAGATTCCTTTTAATGACTGCTATGTTTGTTCTACCTTTTAGTGTGGTTTTGTTGGATGGGAACCACCACTCCGAGCATCCTGAGTATTGGAGTTAGTAGGAAAGATTTCATTGTTTTGCTATGTTCCTATTTTGATTGTTGCCCTTATCACATATAATCATCAATTTCAAAGTGGTTTAATATATTTGAATCGTGAAATGTGGTTATGTGTTTGTTGTTTACAGCAGGGTCATCTGGTTGTATTTCCAGAAAGCAGATTCTGTATTAAAAGGGTTTTTGGTGCAGATTGGACACCACATGCACCTTACTTAACACCGAATGTACATAATTTGATAAATGTTTTGGTTTTGGGATCTCCATCATTTGCTTTATATTTCTAATAAATGTTATTACAATGTTTATTTAAAATAATCAATGTGCTGCACAAATTGTGGTACTTGTTTCTTCCCTCTCAACAGGGAGACTCCTTTTCATGACTGCTATGTTTTTTCAAACATCTAGTGTGATTTTGTTGGATGGGAACCACCACTCCGAGCATTCTGACGATTGTAGTTATTAGAAAGACTTTTTTCTTTTGCTAGGTGCTTCCGTTGATTGATACCTTAATCACATATATTCATCAATTTCACAGTGGAGTAATGTATTTCATTTGTGAAATGTTGGTAAATGTTTGTTGTTTACGGGAGGGTCATCTGGTTGTATGGCCAGAAAGCAGATTCTCCTTTCAATGTTCTTATGGTGCAGATTGGACACCACATGCACCTTACTTAATAACGGCTGTTAGGAATTTGATAAATCTTCTTGTTTTGGTATCTCCTTCATTTGCTTTAGATTTTTAAAAATGTTATTCCAATGGTCACTAAAAATGCTCAATGTGCTGCACAAATTGTGGTACATGTTTCTTCCCTCTCAGCAGGGACATTCCGTTTCATGACGGCTATATTTGTTCTACCATTGAGTATGATTTTGTTTAATGGGAACCACCACTCCGAGCATCCTGAGTATTGGAGTTATTAGGAAAGACTTCATTGTTTTGCTAGGTGCTTGTTTTGATTATTTCCTTTATCATTTATATGCATCACTTTCACAGTGGGTTAATATATTTGAATCGTGAAATGTGGTTATGTGTTTATTGTTTACAGCAGGGTCATCTGGTTGTATGGCCAGAAAGTAGATTCAGCATTCAATGGTTTTTTGGTGGAGATTGGACACCACATGCACCCTACTGAACACCGAATGTTCGGAATGTGACAAATCTTCTTGTTGAGGTATCTCCTTCATTTGCTTAATATTTTTTAAAATCTTATTTCAATGGTCACTAAGTATAACAATGTGCTGCACTAATTGTAGTACATGTTTCTTCCCTCTCAATAGGGAGAGTCCGTTTTATGACTGCTATGTTTGTTCAATCATCGAGTGTAATTTTGTTGGATGGGAACCACCAGTCCAAACATTCTGATGATTGGAGTTATTATAAAGACTTTTTTCTTTTGCTTGTTGCTTCTTTTGATTGCTACTATTGTCACTTATACTCATCAATTTCACAGTGGAGTAATGTATTTGATTTGTGAAATGTGGGTAAATGTTTGCTGTTTACAGCACATGCACTTAACTGAATAACGAATGTTCGGAATTTGATAAATCTTCTATTTTAAGAATCTCCTTTAATTGCTTTATATTTTTAAAAATGTTGTTGCAATAGTCACTAACAATAATCAATGTGGTGCACAAATTGTGGTACATGTTTCTTCCGTCTCAATAGGGAAGTTTCGTTTCATGACTACTATGTTTGTTCCACCTTCGAGTGTGATTTGTTGGATGGGAACCACCACTCTGAACATTCTGACTATTCGAGTTATAAGGGAAGCCTTCTTTGTTTTGCTAGGTGCTTCTTTTGATTGTTACCCTTCTCACTTATATTCATCAATTTCACAGTGGGTTAATGTATTTTATCGTGAAATGCGGGTAAATGTTTGTTGTTTACAACAGGGTCATTTGGTTGTATGGCCGCAAAGCAGATTCTCTCAGCAGGGAGATTCCTTTTAATGACTGCTATGTTTGTTCTCCCTTTTAGTGTGATTTTGTTGGTTGGGAACCACCAATCCGAGCATTCTGACGATTGGAGTTATTTGAAAGACTTTTTTTTTTTTGCTTGGAGCTTATTATGATTGATACTGTTATAACTTATATTCATCAATTTCACAGTGGAGTAATGTATTCGAATCGTTAAATGTGGGTAAATGTTTGTTGTTTACAGCGGGGTCATCTGGTTGTATGGCCCGAAATCAGATTCTGCATTCAATGGTATTTTGGTGGAGATTGGACACCACATGCACCCTACTGAACACCGAATGTTCAGGATTTGATAAATCTTCTTGTCTTGGTATCTCTTTCATTTGCTTTATATTTTTAAAAACTTGTTTCAATGGTCACTAAAAATAACAATGTGCTGCACTAATTGTAGCACATGTTTCTTGTCTCTCAATAGGGAGAATCCGTTTCATGACTGCTATGTTTGTTCTACCAACGAGTGTGATTTTGTTGAATGGGAACCACCACTCCAAACATTGTGACGACTGGAGTTAATAGGAAAGACTTTTTTCTTTTGCTAAGTATTGTTTTGATTAGTACTCTTATCGTTTATATTCAGTAACTTCACAGGGGAGTAATGTATTTGAATCGTGAAATGTGGGTAAATGTTTGTTGTTTACAACAGGGTCATTTGGTTGTATGGCCACAAAGCAGATTCTCTCAGCAGGGAGATTCCTTTTAATGACTGCTATGTTTGTTCTACCTTTTAGTGTGATTTTGTTGGATGGGAACCACCACTCCGAGCATCCTGAGTATTGGAAGTATTAGGAAAGACTTCGTTGTTTTGCTAGGTGCTTGTATTGATTCTTTCCCTTATCATATATATACATCAATTTCACAGTGGAGTAATGTATTTGAATCATTAAAAGTGGGTTAATGTTTGTTGTTTACAGCAGGGTCATCTTGTTGTAAGACCAGAAAACAGATTCTCCATTCAATGGGTTTTTGGTGCAGATTGGACACCACATGCGCTTTACTGAATAACGAATGCTCGGAATTCTATAAATCTTCTTGTTTAGGTATCTCTTTTCATTTGCTTTACATGTTTCAAAATCTTGTTGCAATGGTCACTAAAAATAATCAATGTGCTCCACAAATTGTGGTACATGTTTCTTACCTCTCAACAGGGAGATGCTGTTTCATGACTGCTATGTTTTGTTGAAACATCGAGTGTGGTTTTGTTGGATGGGAACCACCACTCCGAGCATCCTGAGTATTGGAGTTAGTAGGAAAGATTTCGTTGTTTTCCTATGTTCCTATTTTGATTGTTGCCCTTATCACATATAATCATCAATTTCAAAGTGGTTTAATATATTTGAATCGTGAAATGTGGTTATGTATTTGTTGTTTACAGCAGGGTCATCTGGTTGTATTTCCAGAAAGCAGATTCTGTATTCAAAGGGTTTTTGGTGCAGATTGGACACCACATGCACCTTACTTAACACCGAATGTACATAATTTGATAAATGTTTTGGTTTTGGGATCTCCATCATTTGCTTTATATTTTTAATAAATGTTATTACAATGTTCACTTAAAATAATCAATGTGCTGCACAAATTGTGGTACTTGTTTCTTCCCTCTCAACAGGGAGACTCCTTTTCATGACTGCTATGTTTGTTCAAACATCGAGTGTGATTTTGTTGGATGGGAACTACCACTCCGAGCATTCTGACGATTGTAGTTATTAGAAAGACTTTTTTCTTTTGCTAGGTGCTTCCGTTGATTGATACCTTAATCACATATATTCATCAATTTCACAGTGGAGTAATGTATTTCATTTGTGAAATGTTGGTAAATGTTTGTTGTTTACGAGAGGGTCATCTGGTTGTATGGCCAGAAAGCAGATTCTCCTTTCAATGTTCTTATGGTGCAGATTGGACACCACATGCAACTTAGTTAATAACGGCTGTTAGGAATTTGATAAATCTTCTTGTTTTGGTATCTCCTTCAATTGCTTTAGATTTTTAAAAATGTTATTCCAATGGTCACTAAAAATGCTCAATGTGCTGCACAAATTGTGGTACATGTTTCTTCCCTCTCAGCAGGGACATTCCGTTTCATGACGGCTATATTTGTTCTACCGTTGAGTATGATTTTGTTTAATGGGAACCACCACTCCGAGCATCCTGAGTATTGGAGTTATTAGGAAAGACTTCATTGTTTTGCTAGGTGCTTGTTTTGATTATTTCCTTTATCATTTATATTCATCAGTTTCACAGTGGGTTAATATATTTGAATCGTGAAATGTGGTTATGTGTTTATTGTTTACAGCAGGGTCATCTGGTTGTATGGCCAGAAAGTAGATTCAGCATTCAATGATTTTTTGGTGGAGATTGGACACCACATGCACCCTACTGAACACCGAATGTTCGGAATGTGACAAATCTTCTTGTTTAGGTATCTCCTTCATTTGCTTAATATTTTTTAAAATCTTATTTCAATGGTCACTAAGAATAACAATGTGCTGCACTAATTGTAGTACATGTTTCTTCCCTCTCAATAGGGAGAGTCCGTTTTATGACTGCTATGTTTGTTCAATCATCGAGTGTAATTTTGTTGGATGGGAACCACCAGTCCAAACATTCTGATGATTGGAGTTATTATAAAGACTTTTTTCTTTTGCTTGTTGCTTCTTTTGATTGCTACTATTGTCACTTATACTCATCAATTTCACAGTGGAGTAATGTATTTGATTTGTGAAATGTGGGTAAATGTTTGCTGTTTACAGCACATGCACTTAACTGAATAACGAATGTTCGGAATTTGATAAATCTTCTATTTTAAGAATCTCCTTTAATTGCTTTATATTTTTAAAAATGTTGTTGCAATGGTCACTAACAATAATCAATGTGGTGCACAAATTGTGGTACATGTTTCTTCCGTCTCAATAGGGAAATTTCGTTTCATGACTACTATGTTTGTTCCACCTTCGAGTGTGATTTGTTGGATGGGAACCACCACTCTGAACATTCTGACTATTCGAGTTATAAGGGAAGCCTTCTTTGTTTTGCTAGGTGCTTCTTTTGATTGTTACCCTTCTCACTTATATTCATCAATTTCACAGTGGGTTAATGTATTTTAATCGTGAAATGCGGGTAAATGTTTGTTGTTTACAACAGGGTCATTTGGTTGTATGGCCGCAAAGCAGATTCTCTCAGCAGGGAGATTCCTTTTAATGACTGCTATGTTTGTTCTCCCTTTTAGTGTGATTTTGTTGGTTGGGAACCACCAATCCGAGCATTCTGACGATTGGAGTTATTTGAAAGACTTTTTTTTTTTTGCTTGGAGCTTATTATGATTGATACTGTTATAACTTATATTCATCAATTTCACAGTGGAGTAATGTATTCGAATCGTTAAATGTGGGTAAATGTTTGTTGTTTACAGCGGGGTCATCTGGTTGTATGGCCCGAAATCAGATTCTGCATTCAATGGTATTTTAGTGGAGATTGGACACCACATGCACCTTACTTAACACCGAATGTACATAATTTGATAAATGTTTTGGTTTTGGGATCTCCATCATTTGCTTTATATTTCTAATAAATGTTATTACAATGTTCATTTAAAATAATCAATGTGCTGCACAAATTGTGGTACTTGTTTCTTCCCTCTCAACAGGGAGACTCGTTTTCATGACTGCTATGTTTTTTCAAACATCGAGTGTTATTTTTTATGGATGGGAACCACCACTCCGAGCATTCTGACGATTGTAGTTATTAGAAAGACTTTTTTCTTTTGCTAGGTGCTTCCGTTGATTGATACCTTAATCACATATATTCATCAATTTCACAGTGGAGTAATGTATTTCATTTGTGAAATGTTGGTAAATGTTTGTTGTTTACGGGAGGGTCATCTGGTTGTATGGCCAGAAAGCAGATTCTCCTTTCAATGTTCTTATGGTGCAGATTGGACACCACATGCACCTTACTTAATAACGGCTGTTAGGAATTTGATAAATCTTCTTGTTTTGGTATCTCCTTCATTTGCTTTAGATTTTTAAAAATGTTATTCCAATAGTCACTAAAAATGCTCAATGTGCTGCACAAATTGTGGTACATGTTTCTTCCCTCTCAGCAGGGACATTCCGTTTCATGACGGCTATATTTGTTCTACCATTGAGTATGATTTTGTTTAATGGGAACCACCACTCCGAGCATCCTGAGTATTGGAGTTATTAGGAAAGACTTCATTGTTTTGCTAGGTGCTTGTTTTGATTATTTCCTTTATCATTTATATGCATCACTTTCACAGTGGGTTAATATATTTGAATCGTGAAATGTGGTTATGTGTTTATTGTTTACAGCAGGGTCATCTGGTTGTATGGCCAGAAAGTAGATTCAGCATTCAATGGTTTTTTGGTGGAGATTGGACACCACATGCACCCTACTGAACACCGAATGTTCGGAATGTGACAAATCTTCTTGTTTAGGTATCTCCTTCATTTGCTTAATATTTTTTAAAATCTTATTTCAATGGTCACTAAGTATAACAATGTGCTGCACTAATTGTAGTACATGTTTCTTCCCTCTCAATAGGGAGAGTCCGTTTTATGACTGCTATGTTTGTTCAATCATCGAGTGTAATTTTGTTGGATGGGAACCACCAGTCCAAACATTCTGATGATTGGAGTTATTATAAAGACTTTTTTCTTTTGCTTGTTGCTTCTTTTGATTGCTACTATTGTCACTTATACTCATCAATTTCACAGTGGAGTAATGTATTTGATTTGTGAAATGTGGGTAAATGTTTGCTGTTTACAGCACATGCACTTAACTGAATAACGAATGTTCGGAATTTGATAAATCTTCTATTTTAAGAATCTCCTTTAATTGCTTTATATTTTTAAAAATGTTGTTGCAATGGTCACTAACAATAATCAATGTGGTGCACAAATTGTGGTACATGTTTCTTCCGTCTCAATAGGGAAGTTTCGTTTCATGACTACTATGTTTGTTCCACCTTCGAGTGTGATTTGTTGGATGGGAACCACCACTCTGAACATTCTGACTATTCGAGTTATAAGGGAAGCCTTCTTTGTTTTGCTAGGTGCTTCTTTTGATTGTTACCCTTCTCACTTATATTCATCAATTTCACAGTGGGTTAATGTATTTTAATCGTGAAATGCGGGTAAATGTTTGTTGTTTACAACAGGGTCATTTGGTTGTATGGCCGCAAAGCAGATTCTCTCAGCAGGGAGATTCCTTTTAATGACTGCTATGTTTGTTCTACCTTTTAGTGTGATTTTGTTGGATGGGAACCACCAATCCGAGCATTCTGACGATTGGAGTTATTTGAAAGACTTTTTTTTTTTTTTTTGCTTGGAGCTTATTATGATTGATACTGTTATAACTTATATTCATCAATTTCACAGTGGAGTAATGTATTCGAATCGTTAAATGTGGGTAAATGTTTGTTGTTTACAGCGGGGTCATCTGGTTGTATGGCCCGAAATCAGATTCTGCATTCAATGGTATTTTAGTGGAGATTGGACTCCACATGCACCCTACTGAACACCGAATGTTCGGGATTTGATAAATCTTCTTGTCTTGGTATCTCTTTCATTTGCTTTATATTTTTAAAAACTTGTTTCAATGGTCACTAAAAATAACAATGTGCTGCACTAATTGTAGCACATGTTTCTTGTCTCTCAATAGGGAGAATCCGTTTCATGACTGCTATGTTTGTTCTACCAACGAGTGTGATTTTGTTGGATGGGAACCACCACTCCAAACATTGTGACGACTGGAGTTAATAGGAAAGACTTTTTTTTTTGCTAAGTATTGTTTTGATTAGTACTCTTATCGTTTGTATTCAGTAACTTCACAGGGGAGTAATGTATTTGAATCGTGAAATGTGGGTAAATGTATGTTGTTTACAACAGGGTCATTTGGTTGTATGGCCACAAAGCAGATTCTCTCAGCAGGGAGATTCCTTTTAATGACTGCTATGTTTGTTCTACCTTTTAGTGTGGTTTTGTTGGATGGGAACCACCACTCCGAGCATCCTGAGTATTGGAGTTAGTAGGAAAGATTTCATTGTTTTGCTATGTTCCTATTTTGATTGTTGCCCTTATCACATATAATCATCAATTTCAAAGTGGTTTAATATATTTGAATCGTGAAATGTGGTTATGTGTTTGTTGTTTACAGCAGGGTCATCTGGTTGTATTTCCAGAAAGCAGATTCTGTATTAAAAGGGTTTTTGGTGCAGATTGGACACCACATGCACCTTACTTAACACCGAATGTACATAATTTGATAAATGTTTTGGTTTTGGGATCTCCATCATTTGCTTTATATTTCTAATAAATGTTATTACAATGTTTATTTAAAATAATCAATGTGCTGCACAAATTGTGGTACTTGTTTCTTCCCTCTCAACAGGGAGACTCCTTTTCATGACTGCTATGTTTTTTCAAACATCTAGTGTGATTTTGTTGGATGGGAACCACCACTCCGAGCATTCTGACGATTGTAGTTATTAGAAAGACTTTTTTCTTTTGCTAGGTGCTTCCGTTGATTGATACCTTAATCACATATATTCATCAATTTCACAGTGGAGTAATGTATTTCATTTGTGAAATGTTGGTAAATGTTTGTTGTTTACGGGAGGGTCATCTGGTTGTATGGCCAGAAAGCAGATTCTCCTTTCAATGTTCTTATGGTGCAGATTGGACACCACATGCACCTTACTTAATAACGGCTGTTAGGAATTTGATAAATCTTCTTGTTTTGGTATCTCCTTCATTTGCTTTAGATTTTTAAAAATGTTATTCCAATGGTCACTAAAAATGCTCAATGTGCTGCACAAATTGTGGTACATGTTTCTTCCCTCTCAGCAGGGACATTCCGTTTCATGACGGCTATATTTGTTCTACCATTGAGTATGATTTTGTTTAATGGGAACCACCACTCCGAGCATCCTGAGTATTGGAGTTATTAGGAAAGACTTCATTGTTTTGCTAGGTGCTTGTTTTGATTATTTCCTTTATCATTTATATGCATCACTTTCACAGTGGGTTAATATATTTGAATCGTGAAATGTGGTTATGTGTTTATTGTTTACAGCAGGGTCATCTGGTTGTATGGCCAGAAAGTAGATTCAGCATTCAATGGTTTTTTGGTGGAGATTGGACACCACATGCACCCTACTGAACACCGAATGTTCGGAATGTGACAAATCTTCTTGTTGAGGTATCTCCTTCATTTGCTTAATATTTTTTAAAATCTTATTTCAATGGTCACTAAGTATAACAATGTGCTGCACTAATTGTAGTACATGTTTCTTCCCTCTCAATAGGGAGAGTCCGTTTTATGACTGCTATGTTTGTTCAATCATCGAGTGTAATTTTGTTGGATGGGAACCACCAGTCCAAACATTCTGATGATTGGAGTTATTATAAAGACTTTTTTCTTTTGCTTGTTGCTTCTTTTGATTGCTACTATTGTCACTTATACTCATCAATTTCACAGTGGAGTAATGTATTTGATTTGTGAAATGTGGGTAAATGTTTGCTGTTTACAGCACATGCACTTAACTGAATAACGAATGTTCGGAATTTGATAAATCTTCTATTTTAAGAATCTCCTTTAATTGCTTTATATTTTTAAAAATGTTGTTGCAATAGTCACTAACAATAATCAATGTGGTGCACAAATTGTGGTACATGTTTCTTCCGTCTCAATAGGGAAGTTTCGTTTCATGACTACTATGTTTGTTCCACCTTCGAGTGTGATTTGTTGGATGGGAACCACCACTCTGAACATTCTGACTATTCGAGTTATAAGGGAAGCCTTCTTTGTTTTGCTAGGTGCTTCTTTTGATTGTTACCCTTCTCACTTATATTCATCAATTTCACAGTGGGTTAATGTATTTTAATCGTGAAATGCGGGTAAATGTTTGTTGTTTACAACAGGGTCATTTGGTTGTATGGCCGCAAAGCAGATTCTCTCAGCAGGGAGATTCCTTTTAATGACTGCTATGTTTGTTCTCCCTTTTAGTGTGATTTTGTTGGTTGGGAACCACCAATCCGAGCATTCTGACGATTGGAGTTATTTGAAAGACTTTTTTTTTTTTGCTTGGAGCTTATTATGATTGATACTGTTATAACTTATATTCATCAATTTCACAGTGGAGTAATGTATTCGAATCGTTAAATGTGGGTAAATGTTTGTTGTTTACAGCGGGGTCATCTGGTTGTATGGCCCGAAATCAGATTCTGCATTCAATGGTATTTTGGTGGAGATTGGACACCACATGCACCCTACTGAACACCGAATGTTCAGGATTTGATAAATCTTCTTGTCTTGGTATCTCTTTCATTTGCTTTATATTTTTAAAAACTTGTTTCAATGGTCACTAAAAATAACAATGTGCTGCACTAATTGTAGCACATGTTTCTTGTCTCTCAATAGGGAGAATCCGTTTCATGACTGCTATGTTTGTTCTACCAACGAGTGTGATTTTGTTGGATGGGAACCACCACTCCAAACATTGTGACGACTGGAGTTAATAGGAAAGACTTTTTTCTTTTGCTAAGTATTGTTTTGATTAGTACTCTTATCGTTTATATTCAGTAACTTCACAGGGGAGTAATGTATTTGAATCGTGAAATGTGGGTAAATGTTTGTTGTTTACAACAGGGTCATTTGGTTGTATGGCCACAAAGCAGATTCTCTCAGCAGGGAGATTCCTTTTAATGACTGCTATGTTTGTTCTACCTTTTAGTGTGATTTTGTTGGATGGGAACCACCACTCCGAGCATCCTGAGTATTGGAAGTATTAGGAAAGACTTCGTTGTTTTGCTAGGTGCTTGTATTGATTCTTTCCCTTATCATATATATACATCAATTTCACAGTGGAGTAATGTATTTGAATCATTAAAAGTGGGTTAATGTTTGTTGTTTACAGCAGGGTCATCTTGTTGTAAGACCAGAAAACAGATTCTCCATTCAATGGGTTTTTGGTGCAGATTGGACACCACATGCGCTTTACTGAATAACGAATGCTCGGAATTCTATAAATCTTCTTGTTTAGGTATCTCTTTTCATTTGCTTTACATGTTTCAAAATCTTGTTGCAATGGTCACTAAAAATAATCAATGTGCTCCACAAATTGTGGTACATGTTTCTTACCTCTCAACAGGGAGATGCTGTTTCATGACTGCTATGTTTTGTTGAAACATCGAGTGTGGTTTTGTTGGATGGGAACCACCACTCCGAGCATCCTGAGTATTGGAGTTAGTAGGAAAGATTTCGTTGTTTTCCTATGTTCCTATTTTGATTGTTGCCCTTATCACATATAATCATCAATTTCAAAGTGGTTTAATATATTTGAATCGTGAAATGTGGTTATGTATTTGTTGTTTACAGCAGGGTCATCTGGTTGTATTTCCAGAAAGCAGATTCTGTATTCAAAGGGTTTTTGGTGCAGATTGGACACCACATGCACCTTACTTAACACCGAATGTACATAATTTGATAAATGTTTTGGTTTTGGGATCTCCATCATTTGCTTTATATTTTTAATAAATGTTATTACAATGTTCACTTAAAATAATCAATGTGCTGCACAAATTGTGGTACTTGTTTCTTCCCTCTCAACAGGGAGACTCCTTTTCATGACTGCTATGTTTGTTCAAACATCGAGTGTGATTTTGTTGGATGGGAACTACCACTCCGAGCATTCTGACGATTGTAGTTATTAGAAAGACTTTTTTCTTTTGCTAGGTGCTTCCGTTGATTGATACCTTAATCACATATATTCATCAATTTCACAGTGGAGTAATGTATTTCATTTGTGAAATGTTGGTAAATGTTTGTTGTTTACGAGAGGGTCATCTGGTTGTATGGCCAGAAAGCAGATTCTCCTTTCAATGTTCTTATGGTGCAGATTGGACACCACATGCAACTTAGTTAATAACGGCTGTTAGGAATTTGATAAATCTTCTTGTTTTGGTATCTCCTTCAATTGCTTTAGATTTTTAAAAATGTTATTCCAATGGTCACTAAAAATGCTCAATGTGCTGCACAAATTGTGGTACATGTTTCTTCCCTCTCAGCAGGGACATTCCGTTTCATGACGGCTATATTTGTTCTACCGTTGAGTATGATTTTGTTTAATGGGAACCACCACTCCGAGCATCCTGAGTATTGGAGTTATTAGGAAAGACTTCATTGTTTTGCTAGGTGCTTGTTTTGATTATTTCCTTTATCATTTATATTCATCAGTTTCACAGTGGGTTAATATATTTGAATCGTGAAATGTGGTTATGTGTTTATTGTTTACAGCAGGGTCATCTGGTTGTATGGCCAGAAAGTAGATTCAGCATTCAATGATTTTTTGGTGGAGATTGGACACCACATGCACCCTACTGAACACCGAATGTTCGGAATGTGACAAATCTTCTTGTTTAGGTATCTCCTTCATTTGCTTAATATTTTTTAAAATCTTATTTCAATGGTCACTAAGAATAACAATGTGCTGCACTAATTGTAGTACATGTTTCTTCCCTCTCAATAGGGAGAGTCCGTTTTATGACTGCTATGTTTGTTCAATCATCGAGTGTAATTTTGTTGGATGGGAACCACCAGTCCAAACATTCTGATGATTGGAGTTATTATAAAGACTTTTTTCTTTTGCTTGTTGCTTCTTTTGATTGCTACTATTGTCACTTATACTCATCAATTTCACAGTGGAGTAATGTATTTGATTTGTGAAATGTGGGTAAATGTTTGCTGTTTACAGCACATGCACTTAACTGAATAACGAATGTTCGGAATTTGATAAATCTTCTATTTTAAGAATCTCCTTTAATTGCTTTATATTTTTAAAAATGTTGTTGCAATGGTCACTAACAATAATCAATGTGGTGCACAAATTGTGGTACATGTTTCTTCCGTCTCAATAGGGAAATTTCGTTTCATGACTACTATGTTTGTTCCACCTTCGAGTGTGATTTGTTGGATGGGAACCACCACTCTGAACATTCTGACTATTCGAGTTATAAGGGAAGCCTTCTTTGTTTTGCTAGGTGCTTCTTTTGATTGTTACCCTTCTCACTTATATTCATCAATTTCACAGTGGGTTAATGTATTTTAATCGTGAAATGCGGGTAAATGTTTGTTGTTTACAACAGGGTCATTTGGTTGTATGGCCGCAAAGCAGATTCTCTCAGCAGGGAGATTCCTTTTAATGACTGCTATGTTTGTTCTCCCTTTTAGTGTGATTTTGTTGGTTGGGAACCACCAATCCGAGCATTCTGACGATTGGAGTTATTTGAAAGACTTTTTTTTTTTTGCTTGGAGCTTATTATGATTGATACTGTTATAACTTATATTCATCAATTTCACAGTGGAGTAATGTATTCGAATCGTTAAATGTGGGTAAATGTTTGTTGTTTACAGCGGGGTCATCTGGTTGTATGGCCCGAAATCAGATTCTGCATTCAATGGTATTTTAGTGGAGATTGGACACCACATGCACCCTACTGAACACCGAATGTTCGGGATTTGATAAATCTTCTTGTCTTGGTATCTCTTTCATTTGCTTTATATTTTTAAAAACTTGTTTCAATGGTCACTAAAAATAACAATGTGCTGCACTAATTGTAGCACATGTTTCTTGTCTCTCAATAGGGAGAATCCGTTTCATGACTGCTATGTTTGTTCTACCAACGAGTGTGATTTTGTTGGATGGGAACCACCACTCCAAACATTGTGACGACTGGAGTTAATAGGAAAGACTTTTTTTTTTGCTAAGTATTGTTTTGATTAGTACTCTTATCGTTTATATTCAGTAACTTCACAGGGGAGTAATGTATTTGAATCGTGAAATGTGGGTAAATGTATGTTGTTTACAACAGGGTCATTTGGTTGTATGGCCACAAAGCAGATTCTCTCAGCAGGGAGATTCCTTTTAATGACTGCTATGTTTGTTCTACCTTTTAGTGTGATTTTGTTGGATGGGAACCACCACTCCGAGCATCCTGAGTATTGGAAGTATTAGGAAAGACTTCGTTGTTTTGCTAGGTGCTTGTATTGATTCTTTCCCTTATCATATATATACATCAATTTCACAGTGGAGTAATGTATTTGAATCGTTAAAAGTGGGTTAATGTTTGTTGTTTACAGCAGGGTCATCTTGTTGTAAGACCAGAAAACAGATTCTCCATTCAATGGGTTTTTGGTGCAGATTGGACACCACATGCGCTTTACTGAATAACGAATGCTCGGAATTTTATAAATCTTCTTGTTTAGGTATCTCTTTTCATTTGCTTTATATGTTTCAAAATTTTGTTGCAATGGTCACTAAAAATAATCAATGTGCTCCACAAATTGTGGTACATGTTTCTTACCTCTCAACAGGGAGATGCTGTTTCATGACTGCTATGTTTTGTTGAAACATCGAGTGTGGTTTTGTTGGATGGGAACCACCACTCCGAGCATCCTGAGTATTGGAGTTAGTAGGAAAGATTTCATTGTTTTGCTATGTTCCTATTTTGATTGTTGCCCTTATCACATATAATCATCAATTTGAAAGTGGTTTAATATATTTGAATCGTGAAATGTGGTTATGTGTTTGTTGTTTACAGCAGGGTCATCTGGTTGTATTTCCAGAAAGCAGATTCTGTATTAAAAGGGTTTTTGGTGCAGATTGGACACCACATGCACCTTACTTAACACCGAATGTACATAATTTGATAAATGTTTTGGTTTTGGGATCTCCATCATTTGCTTTATATTTTTAATAAATGTTATTACAATGTTCACTTAAAATAATCAATGTGCTGCACAAATTGTGGTACTTGTTTCTTCCCTCTCAACAGGGAGACTCCTTTTCATGACTGCTATGTTTGTTCAAACATCGAGTGTGATTTTGTTGGATGGGAACTACCACTCCGAGCATTCTGACGATTGTAGTTATTAGAAAGACTTTTTTCTTTTGCTAGGTGCTTCCGTTGATTGATACCTTAATCACATATATTCATCAATTTCACAGTGGAGTAATGTATTTCATTTGTGAAATGTTGGTAAATGTTTGTTGTTTACGAGAGGGTCATCTGGTTGTATGGCCAGAAAGCAGATTCTCCTTTCAATGTTCGTATGGTGCAGATTGGACACCACATGCACCTTACTTAATAACGGCTGTTAGGAATTTGATAAATCTTCTTGTTTTGGTATCTCCTTCATTTGCTTTAGATTTTTAAAAATGTTATTCCAATGGTCACTAAAAAGCTCAATGTGCTGCACAAATTGTGGTACATGTTTCTTCCCTCTCAGCAGGGACATTCCGTTTCATGACGGCTATATTTATTCTACCATTGAGTATGATTTTGTTTAATGGGAACCACCACTCCGAGCATCCTGAGTATTGGAGTTATTAGGAAAGACTTCATTGTTTTGCTAGGTGCTTGTTTTGATTATTTCCTTTATCATTTATATTCATCAATTTCACAGTGGGTTAATATATTTGAATCGTGAAATGTGGTTATGTGTTTATTGTTTATAGCAGGGTCCTCTGGTTGTATGGCCAGAAAGTAGATTCAGCATTCAATGGTTTTTTGGTGGAGATTGGACACCACATGCACCCTACTGAACACCGAATGTTCGGAATGTGACAAATCTTCTTGTTTAGGTATCTCCTTCATTTGCTTAATATTTTTTAAAATCTTATTTCAATGGTCACTAAGAATAACAATGTGCTGCACTAATTGTAGTACATGTTTCTTCCCTCTCAATAGGGAGAGTCCGTTTTATGACTGCTATGTTTGTTCAATCATCGAGTGTAACTTTGTTCGATGGGAACCACCAGTCCCAACATGCTGATTATTGGAGTTATTATAAAGACTTTTTTCTTTTGCTTGTTGCTTCTTTTGATTGCTACTATTGTCACTTATACTCATCAATTTCACAGTGGAGTAATGTATTTGATTTGTGAAATGTGGGTAAATGTTTGCTGTTTACAGCACATGCACTTAACTGAATAACGAATGTTCGGAATTTGATAAATCTTCTATTTTAAGAATCTCCTTTAATTGCTTTATATTTTTAAAAATATTGTTGCAATGGTCACTAACAATAATCAATGTGGTGCACAAATTGTGGTACATGTTTCTTCCGTCTCAATAGGGAAATTTCGTTTCATGACTACTATGTTTGTTCCACCTTCGAGTGTGATTTGTTGGATGGGAACCACCACTCTGAACATTCTGACTATTCGAGTTATAAGGAAAGCCTTCTTTGTTTTGCTAGGTGCTTCTTTTGATTGTTACCCTTCTCACTTATATTCATCAATTTCACAGTGGGTTAAAGTATTTTAATCGTGAAATGCGGGTAAATGTTTGTTGTTTACAACAGGGTCATTTGGTTGTATGGCCGCAAAGCAGATTCTCTCAGCAGGGAGATTCCTTTTAATGACTGCTATGTTTGTTCTCCCTTTTAGTGTGATTTTGTTGGTTGGGAACCACCAATCCGATCATTGTGACGATTGGAGTTATTTGAAAGACTTTTTTTTTTTTTTTTTTTGCTTGGAGCTTATTATGATTGATACTGTTATAACTTATATTCATCAATTTCACAGTGGAGTAATGTATTCGAATCGTTAAATGTGCGTAAATGTTTGTTGTTTACAGCGGGGTCATCTGGTTGTATGGCCCGAAATCAGATTCTGCATTCAATGGTATTTTGGTGGAGATTGGACACCACATGCACCCTACTGAACACCAAATGTTCGGGATTTGATAAATGTTCTTGTCTTGGTATCTTTTTCATTTGCTTTATATTTTTAAAAACTTGTTTCAATGGTCACTAAAAATAACAATGTGCTGCACTAATTGTAGCACATGTTTCTTGTCTCTCAATAGGGAGAATCCGTTTCATGACTGCTATGTTTGTTCTACCAACGAGTGTGATTTTGTTGGATGGGAACCACCACTCCAAACATTGTGACGACTGGAGTTAATAGGAAAGACTTTTTTCTTTTGTTAAGTACGTGTTTTGATTAGTACTCTTATCGCTTATATTCAGTAACTTCACAGGGGAGTAATGTATTTGAATCGTGAAATGTGGGTAAATGTTTGTTGTTTACAACAGGGTCATTTGGTTGTATGGCCACAAAGCAGATTCTCTCAGCAGGGAGATTCCTTTTAATGACTGCTATGTTTGTTCTACCTTTTAGTGTGATTTTGTTGGATGGGAATCACCACTCCGAGCATACTGAGTATTGGAAGTATTAGGAAAGACTTCGTTGTTTTGCTAGGTGCTTGTATTGATTCTTTCCCTTATCATATATATACATCAATTTCACAGTGGAGTAATGTATTTGAATCGTTAAAAGTGGGTTAATGTTTGTTGTTTACAGCAGGGTCATCTTGTTGTAAGACCAGAAAACAGATTCTCCATTCAATGGGTTTTTGGTGCAGATTGGACACCACATGCGCTTTACTGAATAACGAATGCTCGGAATTTTATAAATCTTCTTGTTTAGGTATCTCTTTTCATTTGCTTTATATGTTTCAAAATCTTGTTGCAATGGTCAATAAAAATAATCAATGTGCTCCACAAATTGTGGTACATGTTTCTTCCCTCTCAATAGGTGATTCCGTTTCATGACTGCTATGTTTTGTTGAAACATCGAGTGTGGTTTTGTTGGATGGGAACCACCACTCCGAGCATCTTGAGTATTGGAGTTAGTAGGAAAGATTTCATTGTTTTGCTATGTTCCTATTTTGAGTGTTGCCCTTATCACATATAATCATCAATTTCAAAGTGGTTTAATATATTTGAATCGTGAAATGTGGTTATGTGTTTGTTGTTTACAGCAGGGTCATCTGGTTGTATTTCCAGAAAGCAGATTCTGTATTAAAAGGGTTTTTGGTGCAGATTGGACACCACATGCACCTTACTTAACACCGAATGTACATAATTTGATAAATGTTTTGGTTTTGGGATCTCCATCATTTGCTTTATATTTCTAATAAATGTTATTACAATGTTCATTTAAAATAATCAATGTGCTGCACAAATTGTGGTACTTGTTTCTTCCCTCTCAACAGGGAGACTCCTTTTCATGACTGCTATGTTTTTTCAAACATCGAGTGTGATTTTGTTGGATGGGAACCACCACTCCGAGCATTCTGACGATTGTAGTTATTAGAAAGACTTTTTTCTTTTGCTAGGTGCTTCCGTTGATTGATACCTTAATCACATATATTCATCAATTTCACAGTGGAGTAATGTATTTCATTTGTGAAATGTTGGTAAATGTTTGTTGTTTACGGGAGGGTCATCTGGTTGTATGGCCAGAAAGCAGATTCTCCTTTCAATGTTCTTATGGTGCAGATTGGACACCACATGCACCTTACTTAATAACGGCTGTTAGGAATTTGATAAATCTTCTTGTTTTGGTATCTCCTTCATTTGCTTTAGATTTTTAAAAATGTTATTCCAATGGTCACTAAAAATGCTCAATGTGCTGCACAAATTGTGGTACATGTTTCTTCCCTCTCAGCAGGGACATTCCGTTTCATGACGGCTATATTTGTTCTACCATTGAGTATGATTTTGTTTAATGGGAACCACCACTCCGAGCATCCTGAGTATTGGAGTTATTAGGAAATACTTAATTGTTTTGCTAGGTGCTTGTTTTGATTATTTACTTTGTCATTTATATTCATCAATTTCACAGTGGGTTAATATATTTGAATCGTGAAATGTGGTTATGTGTCTATTGTTTACAGCAGGGTCATCTGGTTGTATGGCCAGAAAGTAGATTCAGCATTCAATGGTTTTTTGGTGGAGATTGGACACCACATGCACCCTACTGAACACCGAATGTTCGGAATGTGACAAATCTTCTTGTTTAGGTATCTCCTTCATTTGCTTAATATTTTTTAAAATCTTATTTCAATGGTCACTAAGAATAACAATGTGCTGCACTAATTGTAGTACATGTTTCTTCCCTCTCAATAGGGAGAGTCCGTTTTATGACTGCTATGTTTGTTCAATCATCGAGTGTAATTTTGTTGGATGGGAACCACCAGTCCAAACATTCTGAAGATTGGAGTTATTATAAAGACTTTTTTCTTTTGCTTGTTGCTTCTTTTGATTGCTACTATTGTCACTTATACTCATCAATTTCACAGTGGAGTAATGTATTTGATTTGTGAAATGTGGGTAAATGTTTGCTGTTTACAGCACATGGACTTGACTGAATAACGAATGTTCGGAATTTGATAAATCTTCTATTTTAAGAATCTCCTTTGATTGCTTTATATTTTTAAAAATGTTATTGCAATGGTCACTAACAATAATCAATGTGGTGCACAAATTGTGGTACATGTTTCTTCCGTCTCAATAGGGAAATTTCGTTTCATGACTACTATGTTTGTTCCACCTTCGAGTGTGATTTGTTGGATGGGAACCACCACTCTGAACATTCTGACTATTCGAGTTATAAGGAAAGCCTTCTTTGTTTTGCTAGGTGCTTCTTTTGATTGTTACCCTTCTCACTTATATTCATCAATTTCATAGTGGGTTAATGTATTTTAATCGTGAAATGCGGGTAAATGTTTGTTGTTTACAACAGGTTCATTTGGTTGTATGGCCGCAAAGCAGATTCTCTCAGCAGGGAGATTCCTTTTAATGACTGCTATGTTTGTTCTCCCTTTTAGTGTGATTTTGTTGGTTGGGAACCACCAATCCGAGCATTCTGACGATTGGAGTTATTTGAAAGACTTTTTTTTTTTTTTGCTTGGAGCTTATTATGATTGATACTGTTATAACTTATATTCATCAATTTCACAGTGGAGTAATGTATTCGAATCGTTAAATGTGGGTAAATGTTTGTTGTTTACAGCGGGGTCATCTGGTTGTATGGCCCGAAATCAGATTCTGCATTCAATGGTATTTTGGTGGAGATTGGACACCACATGCACCCTACTGAACACCGAATGTTTGGGATTTGATAAATCTTCTTGTTTTGGTATCTCTTTCATTTGCTTTATATTTTTAAAAACTTGTTTCAATGGTCACTAAAAATAACAATGTGCTGCACTAATTGTAGCACATGTTTCTTGTCTCTCAATAGGGAGAATCCGTTTCATGACTGCTATGTTTGTTCTACCAACGAGTGTGATTTTGTTGGATGGGAACCACCTCTCCAAACATTGTGACGAGTGGAGTTAATAGGAAAGACTTTATTCTTTTGCTAAGTACTTGTTTTGATTAGTACTCTTATCGCTTATATTCAGTAACTTCACAGGGGAGTAATGTATTTGAATCGTGAAATGTGGGTAAATGTTTGTTGTTTACAACAGGGTCATTTGGTTGTATGGCCACAAAGCAGATTCTCTCAGCAGGGAGATTCCTTTTAATGACTGCTATGTTTGTTCTACCTTTTAGTGTGATTTTGTTGGATGGGAACCACCACTCCGAGCATCCTGAGTATTGGAAGTATTAGGAAAGACTTCGTTGTTTTGCTAGGTGCTTGTATTGATTCTTTCCCTTATCATATATATACATCAATTTCACAGTGGAGTAATGTATTTGAATCGTTAAAAGTGGGTTAATGTTTGTTGTTTACAGCAGGGTCATCTTGTTGTAAGACCAGAAAACAGATTCTCCATTCAATGGGTTTTTGGTGCAGATTGGACACCACATGCGCTTTACTGAATAACGAATGCTCGGAATTTTATAAATCTTCTTGTTTAGGTATCTCTTTTCATTTGCTTTATATGTTTCAAAATCTTGTTGCAATGGTCTCTAAAAATAATCAATGTGCTCCACAAATTGTGGTACATGTTTCTTACCTCTCAACAGGGAGATGCTGTTTCATGACTGCTATGTTTTGTTGAAACATCGAGTGTGGTTTTGTTGGATGGGAACCACCACTCCGAGCATCCTGAGTATTGGAGTTAGTAGGAAAGATTTCATTGTTTTGCTATGTTCCTATTTTGATTGTTGCCCTTATCACATATAATCATCAATTTCAAAGTGGTTTAATATATTTGAATCGTGAAATGTGGTTATGTGTTTGTTGTTTACAGCAGGGTCATCTGGTTGTATTTCCAGAAAGCAGATTCTGTATTAAAAGGGTTTTTGGTGCAGATTGGACACCACATGCACCTTACTTAACACCGAATGTACATAATTTGATAAATGTTTTGGTTTTGGGATCTCCATCATTTGCTTTATATTTTTAATAAATGTTATTACAATGTTCACTTAAAATAATCAATGTGCTGCACAAATTGTGGTACTTGTTTCTTCCCTCTCAACAGGGAGACTCCTTTTCATGACTGCTATGTTTGTTCAAACATCGAGTGTGATTTTGTTGGATGGGAACCACCACTCCGAGCATTCTGACGATTGTAGTTTTTAGAAAGACTTTTTTCTTTTGCTAGGTGCTTCCGTTGATTGATACCTTAATCACATATATTCATCAATTTCACAGTGGAGTAATGTATTTCATTTGTGAAATGTTGGTAAATGTTTGTTGTTTATGAGAGGGTCATCTGGTTGTATGGCCAGAAAGCAGATTCTCCTTTCAATGTTCTTATGGTGCAGATTGGACACCACATGCACCTTACTTAATAACGGCTGTTAGGAATTTGATAAATCTTCTTGCTTTGGTATCTCCTTCATTTGCTTTAGATTTTTAAAAATGTTATTCCAATGGTCACTAAAAATGCTCAATGTGCTGCACAAATTGTGGTACATGTTTCTTCCCTCTCAGCAGGGACATTCCGTTTCATGACGGCTATATTTGTTCTACCATTGAGTATGATTTTGTTTAATGGGAACCACCACTCCGAGCATCCTGAGTATTGGAGTTATTAGGAAAGACTTCATTGTTTTGCTAGGTGCTTGTTTTGATTATTTCCTTTATCATTTATATTCATCAATTTCACAGTGGGTTAATATATTTGAATCGTGAAATGTGGTTATGTGTTTATTGTTTACAGCAGGGTCATCTGGTTGTATGGCCAGAAAGTAGATTCAGCATTCAATGGTTTTTTGGTGGAGATTGGACACCACATGCACCCTACTGAACACCGAATGTTCGGAATGTGACAAATCTTCTTGTTTAGGTATCTCCTTCATTTGCTTAATATTTTTTAAAATCTTATTTCAATGGTCACTAAGAATAACAATGTGCTGCACTAATTGTAGTACATGTTTCTTCCCTCTCAATAGGGAGAGTCCGTTTTATGACTGCTATGTTTGTTCAATCATCGAGTGTAATTTTGTTGGATGGGAACCACCAGTCCAAACATTCTGATGATTGGAGTTATTATAAAGACTTTTTCTTTTGCTTGTTGCTTCTTTTGATTGCTACTATTGTCACTTATACTCATCAATTTCACAGTGGAGTAATGTATTTGATTTGTGAAATGTGGGTAAATGTTTGCTGTTTACAGCACATGCACTTGACTGAATAACGAATGTTCGGAATTTGATAAATCTTCTATTTTAAGAATCTCCTTTAATTGCTTTATATTTTTTAAAATGTTGTTGCTATGGTCACTAACAATAATCAATGTGGTGCACAAATTGTGGTACATGTTTCTTCCGTCTCAATAGGGAAATTTCGTTTCATGACTACTATGTTTGTTCCACCTTCGAGTGTGATTTGTTGGATGGGAACCACCACTCTGAACATTCTGACTATTCGAGTTATAAGGAAAGCCTTCTTTGTTTTGCTAGGTGCTTCTTTTGATTGTTACCCTTCTCACTTACATTCATCAATTTCACAGTGGGTTAATGTATTTTGATCGTGAAATGCGGGTAAATGTTTGTTGTTTACAACAGGGTCATTTGGTTGTATGGCCGCAAAGCAGATTCTCTCAGCAGGGAGATTCCTTTTAATGACTGCTATGTTTGTTCTCCCTTTTAGTGTGATTTTGTTGGTTGGGAACCACCAATCCGAGCATTCTGACGATTGGAGTTATTTGAAAGTCTTTTTTTTTTTTTGCTTGGAGCTTATTATGATTGATACTGTTATAACTTATATTCATCAATTTCACAGTGGAGTAATGTATTCGAATCGTTAAATGTGGGTAAATGTTTGTTGTTTACAGCGGGGTCATCTGGTTGTATGGCCCGAAATCAGATTCTGCATCCAATGGTATTTTGATGGAGATTGGACACCACATGCACCCTACTGAACACCGAATGTTCGGGATTTGATAAATCTTCTTGTTTTGGTATCTCTTTCATTTGCTTTATATTTTTAAAAACTTGTTTCAATGGTCACTAAAAATAACAATGTGCTGCACTAATTGTAGCACATGTTTCTTGTCTCTCAATAGGGAGAATCCGTTTCATGACTGCTATGTTTGTTCTACCAACGAGTGTGATTTTGTTGGATGGGAACCACCACTCCAAACATTGTGACGACTGGAGTTAATAGGAAAGACTTTTTTCTTTTGTTAAGTACTTGTTTTGATTAGTACTCTTATCGCTTATATTCAGTAACTTCACAGGGGAGTAATGTATTTGAATCGTGAAATGTGGGTAAATGTTTGTTGTTTACAACAGGGTCATTTGGTTGTATGGCCACAAAGCAGATTCTCTCAGCAGGGAGATTCCTTTTAATGACTGCTATGTTTGTTCTACCTTTTAGTGTGATTTTGTTGGATGGGAACCGCCACTCCGAGCATCCTGAGTATTGGAAGTATTAGGAAAGACTTCGTTGTTTTGCTAGGTGCTTGTATTGATTCTTTCCCTTATCATATATATACATCAATTTCACGGTGGAGTAATGTATTTGAATCGTTAAAAGTGGGTTAATGTTTGTTGTTTACAGCAGGGTCATCTTGTTGTAAGACCAGAAAACAGATTCTCCATTCAATGGGTTTTTGGTGCAGATTGGACACCACATGCGCTTTACTGAATAACGAATGCTCGGAATTTTATAAATCTTCTTGTTTAGGTATCTCTTTTCATTTGCTTTATATGTTTCAAAATCTTGTTGCAATGGTCACTAAAAATAATCAGTGTGCTCCACAAATTGTGGTGCATGTTTCTTACCTCTCGACAGGGAGATGCTGTTTCATGACTGCTATGTTTTGTTGAAACATCGAGTGTGGTTTTGTTGGATGGGAACCACCACTCCGAGCATCCTGAGTATTGGAGTTAGTAGGAAAGATTTCATTGTTTTGCTATGTTCCTATTTTGATTGTTGCCCTTATCACATATAATCATCAATTTCAAAGTGGTTTAATATATTTGAATCGTGAAATGTGGTTATGTGTTTGTTGTTTACAGCAGGGTCATCTGGTTGTATTTCCAGAAAACAGATTCTGTATTCAAAGGGTTTTTGGTGCAGATTGGACACCACATGCACCTTACTTAACACCGAATGTACATAATTTGATAAATGTTTTGGTTTTGGGATCTCCATCATTTGCTTTATATTTCTAATAAATGTTATTACAATGTTCACTTAAAATAATCAATGTGCTGCACAAATTGTGGTACTTGTTTCTTCCCTCTCAACAGGGAGACTCCTTTTCATGACTGCTATGTTTGTTCAAACATCGAGTGTCATTTTGTTGGATGAGAACCACCACTCCGAGCATTCTGACGATTGTAGTTATTAGAAAGACTTTTTTCTTTTGCTAGGTGCTTCCGTTGATTGATACCTTAATCACATATATTCATCAATTTCACAGTGGAGTAATGTATTTCATTTGTGAAATGTTGGTAAATGTTTGTTGTTTACGAGAGGGTCATCTGGTTGTATGGCCAGAAAGCAGATTCTCCTTTCAATGTTGTTATGGTGCAGATTGGACACCACATGCACCTTACTTAATAACGGCTGTTAGGAATTTGATAAATCTTCTTGTTTTGGTATCTCCTTCATTTGCTTTAGATTTTTAAAAATGTTATTCCAGTGGTCACTAAAAATGCTCAATGTGCTGCACAAATTGTGGTACATGTTTCTTCCCTCTCAGCAGGGACATTCCGTTTCATGACGGCTATATTTGTTCTACCATTGAGTATGATTTTGTTTAATGGGAACCACCACTCCGAGCATCCTGAGTATTGGAGTTATTAGGAAAGACTTCATTGTTTTGCTAGGTGCTTGTTTTGATTATTTCCTTTATCATTTATATTCATCAGTTTCACAGTGGGTTAATATATTTGAATCGTGAAATGTGGTTATGTGTTTATTGTTTACAGCAGGGTCATCTGGTTGTATGGCCAGAAAGTAGATTCAGCATTCAATGGTTTTTTGGTGGAGATTGGACACCACATGCACCCTACTGAACACCGAATGTTCGGAATGTGACAAATCTTCTTGTTTAGGTATCTCCTTCATTTGCTTAATATTTTTTAAAATCTTATTTCAATGGTCACTAAGAATAACAATGTGCTGCACTAATTGTAGTACATGTTTCTTCCCTCTCAATAGGGAGAGTCCGTTTTATGACTGCTATGTTTGTTCAATCATCGAGTGTAATTTTGTTGGATGGGAACCACCAGTCCAAACATTCTGAAGATTGGAGTTATTATAAAGACTTTTTTCTTTTGCTTGTTGCTTCTTTTGATTGCTACTATTGTCACTTATACTCATCAATTTCACAGTGGAGTAATGTATTTGATTTGTGAAATGTGGGTAAATGTTTGCTGTTTACAGCACATGCACTTAACTGAATAACGAATGTTCGGAATTTGATAAATCTTCTATTTTAAGAATCTCCTTTAATTGCTTTATATTTTTAAAAATGTTGTTGCAATAGTCACTAACAATAATCAATGTGGTGCACAAATTGTGGTACATGTTTCTTCCGTTTCAATAGGGAAATTTCGTTTCATGACTACTATGTTTGTTCCACCTTGGAGTGTGATTTGTTGGATGGGAACCACCACTATGAACATTCTGACTATTCGAGTTATAAGGGAAGCCTTCTTTGTTTTGCTAGGTGCTTCTTTTGATTGTTACCCTTCTCACTTACATTCATCAATTTCACAGTGGGTTAATGTATTTTAATCGTGAAATGCGGGTAAATGTTTGTTGTTTACAACAGGGTCATTTGGTTGTATGGCCGCAAAGCAGATTCTCTCAGCAGGGAGATTCCTTTTAATGACTGCTATGTTTGTTCTCCCTTTTAGTGTGATTTTGTTGGTTGGGAACCACCAATCCGAGCATTCTGACGATTGGAGTTATTTGAAAGTCTTTTTTTTTTTTTGCTTGGAGCTTATTATGATTGATACTGTTATAACTTATATTCATCAATTTCACAGTGGAGTAATGTATTCGAATCGTTAAATGTGGGTAAATGTTTGTTGTTTACAGCGGGGTCATCTGGTTGTATGGCCCGAAATCAGATTCTGCATCCAATGGTATTTTGGTGGAGATTGGACACCACATGCACCCTACTGAACACCGAATGTTCGGGATTTGATAAATCTTCTTGTTTTGGTATCTCTTTCATTTGCTTTATATTTTTAAAAACTTGTTTCAATGGTCACTAAAAATAACAATGTGCTGCACTAATTGTAGCACATGTTTCTTGTCTCTCAATAGGGAGAATCCGTTTCATGACTGCTATGTTTGTTCTACCAACGAGTGTGATTTTGTTGGATGGGAACCACCACTCCAAACATTGTGACGACTGGAGTTAATAGGAAAGACTTTTTTCTTTTGTTAAGTACTTGTTTTGATTAGTACTCTTATCGCTTATATTCAGTAACTTCACAGGGGAGTAATGTATTTGAATCGTGAAATGTGGGTAAATGTTTGTTGTTTACAACAGGGTCATTTGGTTGTATGGCCACAAAGCAGATTCTCTCAGCAGGGAGATTCCTTTTAATGACTGCTATGTTTGTTCTACCTTTTAGTGTGATTTTGTTGGATGGGAACCGCCACTCCGAGCATCCTGAGTATTGGAAGTATTAGGAAAGACTTCGTTGTTTTGCTAGGTGCTTGTATTGATTCTTTCCCTTATCATATATATACATCAATTTCACGGTGGAGTAATGTATTTGAATCGTTAAAAGTGGGTTAATGTTTGTTGTTTACAGCAGGGTCATCTTGTTGTAAGACCAGAAAACAGATTCTCCATTCAATGGGTTTTTGGTGCAGATTGGACACCACATGCGCTTTACTGAATAACGAATGCTCGGAATTTTATAAATCTTCTTGTTTAGGTATCTCTTTTCATTTGCTTTATATGTTTCAAAATCTTGTTGCAATGGTCACTAAAAATAATCAGTGTGCTCCACAAATTGTGGTGTGTGTTTCTTACCTCTCAACAGGGAGATGCTGTTTCATGACTGCTATGTTTTGTTGAAACATCGAGTGTGGTTTTGTTGGATGGGAACCACCACTCCGAGCATCCTGAGTATTGGAGTTAGTAGGAAAGATTTCATTGTTTTGCTATGTTCCTATTTTGATTGTTGCCCTTATCACATATAATCATCAATTTCAAAGTGGTTTAATATATTTGAATCGTGAAATGTGGTTATGTGTTTGTTGTTTACAGCAGGGTCATCTGGTTGTATTTCCAGAAAACAGATTCTGTATTCAAAGGGTTTTTGGTGCAGATTGGACACCACATGCACCTTACTTAACACCGAATGTACATAATTTGATAAATGTTTTGGTTTTGGGATCTCCATCATTTGCTTTATATTTCTAATAAATGTTATTACAATGTTCACTTAAAATAATCAATGTGCTGCACAAATTGTGGTACTTGTTTCTTCCCTCTCAACAGGGAGACTCCTTTTCATGACTGCTATGTTTGTTCAAACATCGAGTGTGATTTTGTTGGATGGGAACCACCACTCCGAGCATTCTGATGATTGTAGTTATTAGAAAGACTTTTTTCTTTTGCTAGGTGCTTCCGTTGATTGATACCTTAATCACATATATTCATCAATTTCACAGTGGAGTAATGTATTTCATTTGTGAAATGTTGGTAAATGTTTGTTGTTTACGAGAGGGTCATCTGGTTGTATGGCCAGAAAGCAGATTCTCCTTTCAATGTTGTTATGGTGCAGATTGGACACCACAAGCACCTTACTTAATAACGGCTGTTAGGAATTTGATAAATCTTCTTGTTTTGGTATCTCCTTCATTTGCTTTAGATTTTTAAAAATGTTATTCCAGTGGTCACTAAAAATGCTCAATGTGCTGCACAAATTGTGGTACATGTTTCTTCCCTCTCAGCAGGGACATTCCGTTTCATGACGGCTATATTTGTTCTACCATTGAGTATGATTTTGTTTAATGGGAACCACCACTCCGAGCATCCTGAGTATTGGAGTTATTAGGAAAGACTTCATTGTTTTGCTAGGTGCTTGTTTTGATTATTTCCTTTATCATTTATATTCATCAGTTTCACAGTGGGTTAATATATTTGAATCGTGAAATGTGGTTATGTGTTTTGTTTATTGTTGTTATTGTTTATTATTATTATTGTTTATTATTATTATTATTATTATTATTATTATTGTTTACAGCAGGGTCATCTGGTTGTATGGCCAGAAAGTAGATTCAGCATTCAATGGTTTTTTGGTGGAGATTGGACACCACATGCACCCTACTGAACACCGAATGTTCGGAATGTGACAAATCTTCTTGTTTAGGTATCTCCTTCATTTGCTTAATATTTTTTAAAATCTTATTTCAATGGTCACTAAGAATAACAATGTGCTGCACTAATTGTAGTACATGTTTCTTCCCTCTCAATAGGGAGAGTCCGTTTTATGACTGCTATGTTTGTTCAATCATCGAGTGTAATTTTGTTGGATGGGAACCACCAGTCCAAACATTCTGATGATTGGAGTTATTATAAAGACTTTTTTCTTTTGCTTGTTGCTTCTTTTGATTGCTACTATTGTCACTTATACTCATCAATTTCACAGTGGAGTAATGTATTTGATTTGTGAAATGTGGGTAAATGTTTGCTGTTTACAGCACATGCACTTGACTGAATAACGAATGTTCGGAATTTGATAAATCTTCTATTTTAAGAATCTCCTTTAATTGCTTTATATTTTTAAAAATGTTGTTGCTATGGTCACTAACAATAATCAATGTGGTGCACAAATTGTGGTACATGTTTCTTCCGTCTCAATAGGGAAATTTCGTTTCATGACTACTATGTTTGTTCCACCTTCGAGTGTGATTTGTTGGATGGGAACCACCACTCTGAACATTCTGACTATTCGAGTTATAAGGAAAGCCTTCTTTGTTTTGCTAGGTGCTTCTTTTGATTGTTACCCTTCTCACTTATATTCATCAATTTCACAGTGGGTTAATGTATTTTAATCGTGAAATGCGGATAAATGTTTGTTGTTTACAACAGGGTCATTTGGTTGTATGGCCGCAAAGCAGATTCTCTCAGCAGGGAGATTCCTTTTAATGACTGCTATGTTTGTTCACCCTTTTAGTGTGATTTTGTTGGTTGGGAACCACCAATTCGAGCATTCTGACGATTGGAGTTATTTGAAAGACTTTTTTTTTTTTGCTTGGAGCTTATTATGATTGATACTGTTATAATTTATATTCATCAATTTCACAGTGGAGTAATGTATTCGAATCGTTAAATGTGGGTAAATGTTTGTTGTTTACAGCGGGGTCATCTGGTTGTATGGCCCGAAATCAGATTCTGCATTCAATGGTATTTTGGTGGAGATTGGACACCACATGCACCCTACTGAACACCGAATGTTCGGGATTTGATAAATCTTCTTGTTTTGGTATCTCTTTCATTTGCTTTATATTTTTAAAAACTTGTTTCAATGGTCACTAAAAATAACAATGTGCTGCACTAATTGTAGCACATGTTTCTTGTCTCTCAATAGGGAGAATCCGTTTCATGACTGCTATGTTTGTTCTACCAACGAGTGTGATTTTGTTGGATGGGAACCACCACTCCAAACATTGTGACGACTGGAGTTAATAGGAAAGACTTTTTTCTTTTGTTAAGTACTTGTTTTGATTAGTACTCTTATCGCTTATATTCAGTAACTTCACAGGGGAGTAATGTATTTGAATCGTGAAATGTGGGTAAATGTTTGTTGTTTACAACAGGGTCATTTGGTTGTATGGCCACAAAGCAGATTCTCTCAGCAGGGAGATTCCTTTTAATGACTGCTATGTTTGTTCTACCTTTTAGTGTGATTTTGTTGGATGGGAACCGCCACTCCGAGCATCCTGAGTATTGGAAGTATTAGGAAAGACTTCGTTGTTTTGCTAGGTGCTTGTATTGATTCTTTCCCTTATCATATATATACATCAATTTCACGGTGGAGTAATGTATTTGAATCGTTAAAAGTGGGTTAATGTTTGTTGTTTACAGCAGGGTCATCTTGTTGTAAGACCAGAAAACAGATTCTCCATTCAATGGGTTTTTGGTGCAGATTGGACACCACATGCGCTTTACTGAATAACAAATGCTCGGAATTTTATAAATCTTCTTGTTTAGTTATCTCTTTTCATTTGCTTTATATGTTTCAAAATCTTGTTGCAATGGTCACTAAAAATAATCAGTGTGCTCCACAAATTGTGGTGCATGTTTCTTACCTCTCAACAGGGAGATGCTGTTTCATGACTGCTATGTTTTGTTGAAACATCGAGTGTGGTTTTGTTGGATGGGAACCACCACTCCGAGCATCCTGAGTATTGGAGTTAGTAGGAAAGATTTCATTGTTTTGCTATGTTCCTATTTTGATTGTTGCCCTTATCACATATAATCATCAATTTGAAAGTGGTTTAATATATTTGAATCGTGAAATGTGGTTATGTGTTTGTTGTTTACAGCAGGGTCATCTGGTTGTATTTCCAGAAAACAGATTCTGTATTCAAAGGGTTTTTGGTGCAGATTGGACACCACATGCACCTTACTTAACACCGAATGTACATAATTTGATAAATGTTTTGGTTTTGGGATCTCCATCATTTGCTTTATATTTCTAATAAATGTTATTACAGTGTTCACTTAAAATAATCAATATGCTGCACAAATTGTGGTACTTGTTTCTTCCCTCTCAACAGGGAGACTCCTTTTCATGACTGCTATGTTTGTTCAAACATCGAGTGTGATTTTGTTGGATGGGAACCACCACTCCGAGCATTCTGATGATTGTAGTTATTAGAAAGACTTTTTTCTTTTGCTAGGTGCTTCCGTTGATTGATACCTTAATCACATATATTCATCAATTTCACAGTGGAGTAATGTATTTCATTTGTGAAATGTTGGTAAATGTTTGTTGTTTACGAGAGGGTCATCTGGTTGTATGGCCAGAAAGCAGATTCTCCTTTCAATGTTCTTATGGTGCAGATTGGACACCACATGCACCTTACTTAATAACGGCTGTTAGGAATTTGATAAATCTTCTTGTTTTGGTATCTCCTTCATTTGCTTTAGATTTTTAAAAATGTTATTCCAATGGTCACTAAAAATGCTCAATGTGCTGCACAAATTGTGGTACATGTTTCTTACCTCTCAGCAGGGATATTCCGTTTCATGACGGCTATATTTGTTCTACCATTGAGTATGATTTTGTTTAATGGGAACCACCAATCCGAGCATCCTGAGTATTGGAGTTATTAGGAAAGACTTCATTGTTTTGCTAGGTGCTTGTTTTGATTATTTCCTTTATCATTTATATTCATCAGTTTCACAGTGGGTTAATATATTTGAATCGTGAAATGTGGTTATGTGTTTATTGTTTACAGCAGGGTCATCTGGTTGTATGGCCAGAAAGTAGATTCAGCATTCAATGGTTTTTTGGTGGAGATTGGACACCACATGCACCCTACTGAACACCAAATGTTCGGAATGTGACAAATCTTCTTGTTTAGGTATCTACTTCATTTGCTTAATATTTTTTAAAATCTTATTTCAATGGTCACTAAGAATAACAATGTGCTGCACTAATTGTAGTACATATTTCTTCCCTCTCAATAGGGAGAGTCCGTTTTATGACTGCTATGTTTGTTCAATCATCGAGTGTAATTTTGTTGGATGGGAACCACCAGTCCAAACATTCTGAAGATTGGAGTTATTATAAAGACTTTTTTCTTTTGCTTGTTGCTTCTTTTGATTGCTACTATTGTCACTTATACTCATCACTTTCACAGTGGAGTAATGTATTTGATTTGTGAAATGTGGGTAAATGTTTGCTGTTTACAGCACATGCACTTAACTGAATAACGAATGTTCGGAATTTGATAAATCTTCTATTTTAAGAATCTCCTTTAATTGCTTTATATTTTTAAAAATGTTGTTGCAATAGTCACTAACAATAATCAATGTGGTGCACCAATTGTGGTACATGTTTCTTCCGTTTCAATAGGGAAATTTCGTTTCGTGACTACTATGTTTTTTCCACCTTCGAGTGTGATTTGTTGGATGGGAACCACCACTCTGAACATTCTGACTATTCGAGTTATAAGGGAAGTCTTCTTTGTTTTGCTAGGTGCTTCTTTTGATTGTTACCCTTCTCACTTATATTCATCAATTTCACAGTGGGTTAATGTATTTTAATCGTGAAATGCGGGTAAATGTTTGTTGTTTACAACAGGGTCATTTGGTTGTATGGCCGCAAAGCAGATTCTCTCAGCAGGGAGATTCCTTTTAATGACTGCTATGTTTGTTCTCCCTTTTAGTGTGATTTTGTTGGTTGGGAACCACCAATCCGAGCATTCTGACGATTGGAGTTATTTGAAAGACTTTTTTTTTTTTGCTTGGAGCTTATTATGATTGATACTGTTATAACTTATATTCATCAATTTCACAGTGGAGTAATGTATTCGAATCGTTAAATGTGGGTAAATGTTTGTTGTTTACAGCGGGGTCATCTGGTTGTATGGCCCGAAATCAGATTCTGCATTCAATGGTATTTTGGTGGAGATTGGACACCACATGCACCCTACTGAACACCGAATGTTCGGAATGTGACAAATCTTCTTGTTTTGGTATCTCTTTCATTTGCTTTATATTTTTAAAAACTTGTTTCAATGGTCACTAAAAATAACAATGTGCTGCACTAATTGTAGCACATGTTTCTTGTCTCTCAATAGGGAGAATCCGTTTCATGACTGCTATGTTTGTTCTACCAACGAGTGTGATTTTGTTGGATGGGAACCACCACTCCAAACATTGTGACGAGTGGAGTTAATAGGAAAGACTTTTTTCTTTTGCTAAGTACTTGTTTTGATTAGTACTCTTATCGCTTATATTCAGTAACTTCACAGGGGAGTAATGTATTTGAATCGTGAAATGTGGGTAAATGTTTGTTGTTTACAACAGTGTCATTTGGTTGTATGGCCACAAAGCAGATTCTCTCAGCTGTGAGATTCCTTTTAATGACTGCTATGTTTGTTCTACCTTTTAGTGTGATTTTGTTGAATGGGAACCACCACTCCGAGCATCCTGAGTATTGGAAGTATTAGGAAAGACTTCGTTGCTTTGCTAGGTGCTTGTATTGATTCTTTCCCTTATCATATATATATACATCAATTTCACAGTGGAGTAATGTATTTGAATCGTTAAAAGTGGGTTAATGTTTGTTGTTTACAGCAGGGTCATCTTGTTGTAAGACCAGAAAACAGATTCTCCATTCAATGGGTTTTTGGTGCAGATTGGACACCACATGCGCTTTACTGAATAACGAATGCTCGGAATTTTATAAATCTTCTTGTTTAGGTATCTCTTTCCATTTGCTTTATATGTTTCAAAATCTTGTTGCAATGGTCACTAAAAATAATCAATGTGCTCCACAAATTGTGGTACATGTTTCTTCCCTCTCAATAGGTGATTCCGTTTCATGACTGCTATGTTTTGTTGAAACATCGAGTGTGGTTTTGTTGGGTGGGAACCACCACTCCGAGCATCCTGAGTATTGGAGTTAGTAGGAAAGATTTCATTGTTTTGCTATGTTCCTATTTTGATTGTTGCCCTTATCACATATAATCATCAATTTCAAAGTGGTTTAATATATTTGAATCGTGAAATGTGGTTATGTGTTTGTTGTTTACAGCAGGGTCATCTGGTTGTATTTCCAGAAAGCAGATTCTGTATTAAAAGGGTTTTTGGTGCAGATTGGACACCACATGCACCTTACTTAACACCGAATGTACATAATTTGATAAATGTTTTGGTTTTGGGATCTCCATCATTTGCTTTATATTTTTAATAAATGTTATTACAATGTTCACTTAAAATAATCAATGTGCTGCACGAATTGTGGTACTTGTTTCTTCCCTCTCAACAGGGAGACTCCTTTTCATGACTGCTATGTTTGTTCAAACATCGAGTGTCATTTTGTTGGATGAGAACCACCACTCCGAGCATTCTGACGATTGTAGTTATTAGAAAGACTTTTTTCTTTTGCTAGGTGCTTCCGTTGATTGATACCTTAATCACATATATTCATCAATTTCACAGTGGAGTAATGTATTTCATTTGTGAAATGTTGGTAAATGTTTGTTGTTTACGAGAGGGTCATCTGGTTGTATGGCCAGAAAGCAGATTCTCCTTTCAATGTTGTTATGGTGCAGATTGGACACCACATGCACCTTACTTAATAACGGCTGTTAGGAATTTGATAAATCTTCTTGTTTTGGTATCCTTCATTTGCTTTAGATTTTTAAAAATGTTATTCCAATGGTCACTAAAAATGCTCAATGTGCTGCACAAATTGTGGTACATGTTTCTTCCCTCTCAGCAGGGACATTCCGTTTCATGACGGCTATATTTGTTCTACCATTGAGTATGATTTTGTTTAATGGGAACCACCACTCCGAGCATCCTGAGTATTGGAGTTTTGAGGAAAGACTTCATTGTTTTGGTAGGTGCTTGTTTTGATTATTTCCTTTATCATTTATATTCATCAATTTCACAGTGGGTTAATATATTTGAATCGTGAAATGTGGTTATGTGTTTATTGTTTACAGCAGGGTCATCTGGTTGTATGGCCAAAAAGTAGATTCAGCATTCAATGGTTTTTTGGTGGAGATTGGACACCACATGCACCCTACTGAACACCGAATGTTCAGAATGTGACAAATCTTCTTGTTTAGGTATCTCCTTCATTTGCTTAATATTTTTTAAAATCTTATTTCAATGGTCACTAAGAATAACAATGTGCTGCACTAATTGTAGTACATGTTTCTTCCCTCTCAATAGGGAGAGTCCGTTTTATGACTGCTATGTTTGTTCAATCATCGAGTGTAATTTTGTTGGATGGGAACCACCAGTCCAAACATTCTGAAGATTGGAGTTATTATAAAGACTTTTTTCTTTTGCTTGTTGCTTCTTTTGATTGCTACTATTGTCACTTATACTCATCACTTTCACAGTGGAGTAATGTATTTGATTTGTGAAATGTGGGTAAATGTTTGCTGTTTACAGCACATGCACTTGAATGAATAACGAATGTTCGGAATTTGATAAATCTTCTATTTTAAGAATCTCCTTTAATTGCTTTATATTTTTAAAAATGTTGTTGCAATAGTCACTAACAATAATCAATGTGGTGCACAAATTGTGGTACATGTTTCTTCCGTTTCAATAGGGAAATTTCGTTTCATGACTACTATGTTTGTTCCACCTTCGAGTGTGATTTGTTGGATGGGAACCACCACTCTGAACATTCTGACTATTCGAGTTATAAGGAAAGCCTTCTTTGTTTTGCTAGGTGCTTCTTTTGATTGTTACCCTTCTCACTTATATTCATCAATTTCACAGTGGGTTAATGTATTTTAATCGTGAAATGCTGGTAAATGTTTGTTGTTTACAACAGGGTCATTTGGTTGTATGGCCGCAAAGCAGATTCTCTCAGCAGGGAGATTCCTTTTAATGACTGCTATGTTTGTTCTCCCTTTTAGTGTGATTTTGTTGGTTGGGAACCACCAATACGAGCATTCTGACGATTGGAGTTATTTGAAAGACTTTTATTTTTTTTTTTGCTTGGAGCTTATTATGATTGATACTGTTATAACTTATATTCATCAATTTCACAGTGGAGTAATGTATTCGAATCGTTAAATGTGGGTAAATGTTTGTTGTTTACAGCGGGGTCATCTGGTTGTATGGCCCGAAATCAGATTCTGCATTCAATGGTATTTTGGTGGAGATTGGACACCACATGCACCCTACTGAACACAGAATGTTCGGAATGTGACAAATCTTCTTGTTTTGGTATCTCTTTCATTTGCTTTATATTTTTAAAAACTTGTTTCAATGGTCACTAAAAATAACAATGTGCTGCACTAATTGTAGCACATGTTTCTTGTCTCTCAATAGGGAGAATCCGTTTCATGACTGCTATGTTTGTTCTACCAACGAGTGTGATTTTGTTGGATGGGAACCACCACTCCAAACATTGTGACGACTGGAGTTAATAGGAAAGACTTTTTTCTTTTGCTAAGTACTTGTTTTGATTAGTACTCTTATCGCTTATATTCAGTAACTTCACAGGGGAGTAATGTATTTGAATCGTGAAATGTGGCTAAATGTTTGTTGTTTACAACAGGGTCATTTGGTTGTATGGCCACAAAGCAGATTCTCTCAGCAGGGAGATTCCTTTTAATGACTGCTATGTTTGTTCTACCTTTTAGTGTGATTTTGTTGGATGGGAACCACCACTCCGAGCATCCTGAGTATTGGAAGTATTAGGAAAGACTTCGTTGCTTTGCTAGGTGCTTGTATTGATTCTTTCCCTTATCATATATATACATCAATTTCACAGTGGAGTAATGTATTTGAATCGTTAAAAGTGGGTTAATGTTTGTTGTTTACAGCAGGGTCATCTTGTTGTAAGACCAGAAAACAGATTCTCCATTCAATGGGTTTTTGGTGCGGACTGGACACCACATGCGCTTTACTGAATAACGAATGCTCGGAATTTTATAAATCTTCTTGTTTAGGTATCTCTTTTCATTTGCTTTCTATGTTTCAAAATCTTGTTGCAATGATCACTAAAAATAATCAATGTGCTCCACAAATTGTGGTACATGTTTCTTATCTCTCAAGAGGGAGATGCTGTTTCATGACTGCTATGTTTTGTTGAAACATCGAGTGTGGTTTTGTTGGATGGGAACCACCACTCCGAGCATCCTGAGTATTGGAGTTAGTAGGAAAGATTTCATTGTTTTGCTATGTTCCTATTTTGATTGTTGCCCTTATCACATATAATCATCAATTTCAAAGTGGTTTAATATATTTGAATCGTGAAATGTGGTTATGTGTTTGTTGTTTACAGCAGGGTCATCTGGTTGTATTTCCAGAAAGCAGATTCTGTATTAAAAGGGTTTTTGGTGCAGATTGGTCACCACATGCACCTTACTTAACACCGAATGTACATAATTTGATAAATGTTTTGGTTTTGGGATCTCCATCATTTGCTTTATATTTCTAATAAATGTTATTACAATGTTCACTTAAAATAATCAATGTGCTGCACAAATTGTGGTACTTGTTTCTTCCCTCTCAACAGGGAGACTCCTTTTCATGACTGCTATGTTTGTTCAAACATCGAGTGTGATTTTGTTGGATGGGAACCACCACTCCGAGCATTCTGATGATTGTAGTTATTAGAAAGACTTTTTTCTTTTGCTAGGTGCTTCCGTTGATTGATACCTTAATCACATATATTCATCAATTTCACAGTGGAGCAATGTATTTCATTTGTGAAATGTTGGTAAATGTTTGTTGTTTACGAGAGGGTCATCTGGTTGTATGGCCAGAAAGCAGATTCTCCTTTCAATGTTCTTATGGTGCAGATTGGACACCACATGCACCTTACTTAATAACAGCTGTTAGGAATTTGATAAATCCTCTTGTTTTGGTATCTCCTTCATTTGCTTTAGATTTTTAAAAATGTTATTCCAATGGTCACTAAAAATGCTCAATGTGCTGCACAAATTGTGGTACATGTTTCTTCCCTCTCAGCAGGGACATTCCGTTTCATGACGGCTATATTTGTTCTACCATTGAGTATGATTTTGTTTAATGGGAACCACCACTCCGAGCATCCTGAGTATTGGAGTTATTAGGAAAGACTTCATTGTTTTGCTAGGTGCTTGTTTTGATTATTTCCTTTATCATTTATATTCATCAATTTCACAGTGGGTTAATATATTTGAATTGTGAAATGTGGTTATGTGTTTATTGTTTACAGCAGGGTCATCTGGTTGTATGGCCAGAAAGTAGATTCAGCATTCAATGGTTTTTTGGTGGAGATTGGACACCACATGCACCCTACTGAACACCGAATGTTCGGAATGTGACAAATCTTCTTGTTTAGGTATCTCCTTCATTTGCTTAATATTTTTTAAAATCTTATTTCAATGGTCACTAAGAATAACAATGTGCTGCACTAATTATAGTACATGTTTCTTCCCTCTCAATAGGGAGAGTCCGTTTTATGACTGCTATGTTTGTTCAATCATCGAGTGTAATTTTGTTGGATGGGAACCACCAGTCCAAACATTCTGAAGATTGGAGTTATTATAAAGACTTTTTTCTTTTGCTTGTTGCTTCTTTTGATTGCTACTATTGTCACTTATACTCATCAATTTCACAGTGGAGTAATGTATTTGATTTGTGAAATGTGGGTAAATGTTTGCTGTTTACAGCACATGCACTTAACTGAATAACGAATGTTCGGAATTTGATAAATCTTCTATTTTAAGAATCTCCTTTAATTGCTTTATATTTTTAAAAATGTTGTTGCAATAGTCACTAACAATAATCAATGTGGTGCACAAATTGTGGTACATGTTTCTTTCGTTTCAATAGGGAAATTTCGTTTCATGACTACTATGTTTGTTCCACCTTCGAGTGTGATTTGTTGGATGGGAACCACCACTCTGAACATTCTGACTATTCGAGTTATAAGGGAAGCCTTCTTTGTTTTGCTAGGTGCTTCTTTTGATTGTTACCCTTCTCACTTATATTCATCAATTTCACAGTGGGTTAATGTATTTTAATCGTGAAATGCGGGTAAATGTTTGTTTACAACAGGGTCATTTGGTTGTATGGCCGCAAAGCAGATTCTCTCAGCAGGGAGATTCCTTTTAATGACTGCTATGTTTGTTCTCCCTTTTGGTGTGATTTTGTTGGTTGGGAACCACCAATACGAGCATTCTGACGATTGGAGTTATTTGAAAGACTTTTATTTTTTTTTTTTGCTTGGAGCTTATTATGATTGATACTGTTATAACTTATATTCATCAATTTCACAGTGGAGTAATGTATTCGAATCGTTAAATGTGGGTAAATGTTTGTTGTTTACAGCGGGGTCATCTGGTTGTATGGCCCGAAATCAGATTCTGCATTCAATGGTATTTTGGTGGAGATTGGACACCACATGCACCCTACTGAACACCGAATGTTCGGAATGTGACAAATCTTCTTGTTTTGGTATCTCTTTCATTTGCTTTATATTTTTAAAAACTTGTTTCAATGGTCACTAAAAATAACAATGTGCTGCACTAATTGTAGCACATGTTTCTTGTCTCTCAATAGGGAGAATCCGTTTCATGACTGCTATGTTTGTTCTACCAACGAGTGTGATTTTGTTGGATGGGAACCACCACTCCAAACATTGTGACGAGTGGAGTTAATAGGAAAGACTTTTTTCTTTTGCTAAGTACTTGTTTTGATTAGTACTCTTATCGCTTATATTCAGTAACTTCACAGGGGAGTAATGTATTTGAATCGTGAAATGTGGGTAAATGTTTGTTGTTTACAACAGGGTCATTTGGTTGTATGGCCACAAAGCAGATTCTCTCAGCAGGGAGATTCCTTTTAATGACTGCTATGTTTGTTCTACCTTGTAGTGTGATATTGTTGGATGGGAACCACCACTCCGAGCATCCTGAGTATTGGAAGTATTAGGAAAGACTTCGTTGTTTTGCTAGGTGCTTGTATTGATTCTTTCCCTTATCATATATATACATCAATTTCACAGTGGAGTAATGTATTTGAATCGTTAAAAGTGGGTTAATGTTTGTTGTTTACAGCAGGGTCATCTTGTTGTAAGACCAGAAAACAGATTCTCCATTCAAGTGTTTTTTGGTGCCAATTATACACCACATGCAGTTTACTGAATAACAAATGGTCAGAATTTGATAAATCTTCTTGTTTAGGTATCTCCTTCATTTGCTTAATATTTTTTAAAATCTTATTTCAATGGTCACTAAGAATAACAATGTACTGCACTAATTGTAGTACATGTTTCTTCCCTCTCAATAGGGAGAATCCGTTTTATGACTGCTATGTTTGTTCAATGATCGAGTGTAATTTTGTTGGATGGGAACCACCAGTCCAAACATTCTGATGATTGGAGTTATTATAAAGACTTTTTTCTTTTGCTTCTTGCTTCTTTTGATTGCTACTATTGTCACTTATACTCATCAATTTCACAGTGGAGTAATGTATTCGAATCGTTAAATGTGGGTAAATGTTTGTTGTTTACAGCGGGGTCATCTGGTTGTATGGCCCGAAATCAGATTCTGCATTCAATGGTATTTTGGTGGAGATTGGACACCACATGCACCCTACTGAACACAGAATGTTCGGAATGTGACAAATCTTCTTGTTTTGGTATCTCTTTCATTTGCTTTATATTTTTAAAAACTTGTTTCAATGGTCACTAAAAATAACAATGTGCTGCACTAATTGTAGCACATGTTTCTTGTCTCTCAATAGGGAGAATCCGTTTCATGACTGCTATGTTTGTTCTACCAACGAGTGTGATTTTGTTGGATGGGAACCACCACTCCAAACATTGTGACGAGTGGAGTTAATAGGAAAGACTTTTTTCTTTTGCTAAGTACTTGTTTTGATTAGTACTCTTATCGCTTATATTCAGTAACTTCACAGGGGAGTAATGTATTTGAATCGTGAAATGTGGGTAAATGTTTGTTGTTTACAACAGGGTCATTTGGTTGTATGGCCACAAAGCAGATTCTCTCAGCAGGGAGATTCCTTTTAATGACTGCTATGTTTGTTCTACCTTGTAGTGTGATATTGTTGGATGGGAACCACCACTCCGAGCATCCTGAGTATTGGAAGTATTAGGAAAGACTTCGTTGTTTTGCTAGGTGCTTGTATTGATTCTTTCCCTTATCATATATATACATCAATTTCACAGTGGAGTAATGTATTTGAATCGTTAAAAGTGGGTTAATGTTTGTTGTTTACAGCAGGGTCATCTTGTTGTAAGACCAGAAAACAGATTCTCCATTCAAGTGTTTTTTGGTGCCAATTATACACCACATGCAGTTTACTGAATAACAAATGGTCAGAATTTGATAAATCTTCTTGTTTAGGTATCTCCTTCATTTGCTTAATATTTTTTAAAATCTTATTTCAATGGTCACTAAGAATAACAATGTACTGCACTAATTGTAGTACATGTTTCTTCCCTCTCAATAGGGAGAATCCGTTTTATGACTGCTATGTTTGTTCAATGATCGAGTGTAATTTTGTTGGATGGGAACCACCAGTCCAAACATTCTGATGATTGGAGTTATTATAAAGACTTTTTTCTTTTGCTTCTTGCTTCTTTTGATTGCTACTATTGTCACTTATACTCATCAATTTCACAGTGGAGTAATGTATTCGAATCGTTAAATGTGGGTAAATGTTTGTTGTTTACAGCGGGGTCATCTGGTTGTATGGCCCGAAATCAGATTCTGCATTCAATGGTATTTTGGTGGAGATTGGACACCACATGCACCCTACTGAACACAGAATGTTCGGAATGTGACAAATCTTCTTGTTTTGGTATCTCTTTCATTTGCTTTATATTTTTAAAAACTTGTTTCAATGGTCACTAAAAATAACAATGTGCTGCACTAATTGTAGCACATGTTTCTTGTCTCTCAATAGGGAGAATCCGTTTCATGACTGCTATGTTTGTTCTACCAACGAGTGTGATTTTGTTGGATGGGAACCACCACTCCAAACATTGTGACGACTGGAGTTAATAGGAAAGACTTTTTTCTTTTGCTAAGTACTTGTTTTGATTAGTACTCTTATCGCTTATATTCAGTAACTTCACAGGGGAGTAATGTATTTGAATCGTGAAATGTGGCTAAATGTTTGTTGTTTACAACAGGGTCATTTGGTTGTATGGCCACAAAGCAGATTCTCTCAGCAGGGAGATTCCTTTTAATGACTGCTATGTTTGTTCTACCTTTTAGTGTGATTTTGTTGGATGGGAACCACCACTCCGAGCATCCTGAGTATTGGAAGTATTAGGAAAGACTTCGTTGCTTTGCTAGGTGCTTGTATTGATGCTTTCCCTTATCATATATATACATCAATTTCACAGTGGAGTAATGTATTTGAATCGTTAAAAGTGGGTTAATGTTTGTTGTTTACAGCAGGGTCATCTTGTTGTAAGACCAGAAAACAGATTCTCCATTCAATGGGTTTTTGGTGCGGACTGGACACCACATGCGCTTTACTGAATAACGAATGCTCGGAATTTTATAAATCTTCTTGTTTAGGTATCTCTTTTCATTTGCTTTCTATGTTTCAAAATCTTGTTGCAATGATCACTAAAAATAATCAATGTGCTCCACAAATTGTGGTACATGTTTCTTATCTCTCAAGAGGGAGATGCTGTTTCATGACTGCTATGTTTTGTTGAAACATCGAGTGTGGTTTTGTTGGATGGGAACCACCACTCCGAGCATCCTGAGTATTGGAGTTAGTAGGAAAGATTTCATTGTTTTGCTATGTTCCTATTTTGATTGTTGCCCTTATCACATATAATCATCAATTTCAAAGTGGTTTAATATATTTGAATCGTGAAATGTGGTTATGTGTTTGTTGTTTACAGCAGGGTCATCTGGTTGTATTTCCAGAAAGCAGATTCTGTATTAAAAGGGTTTTTGGTGCAGATTGGTCACCACATGCACCTTACTTAACACCGAATGTACATAATTTGATAAATGTTTTGGTTTTGGGATCTCCATCATTTGCTTTATATTTCTAATAAATGTTATTACAATGTTCACTTAAAATAATCAATGTGCTGCACAAATTGTGGTACTTGTTTCTTCCCTCTCAACAGGGAGACTCCTTTTCATGACTGCTATGTTTGTTCAAACATCGAGTGTGATTTTGTTGGATGGGAACCACCACTCCGAGCATTCTGATGATTGTAGTTATTAGAAAGACTTTTTTCTTTTGCTAGGTGCTTCCGTTGATTGATACCTTAATCACATATATTCATCAATTTCACAGTGGAGCAATGTATTTCATTTGTGAAATGTTGGTAAATGTTTGTTGTTTACGAGAGGGTCATCTGGTTGTATGGCCAGAAAGCAGATTCTCCTTTCAATGTTCTTATGGTGCAGATTGGACACCACATGCACCTTACTTAATAACAGCTGTTAGGAATTTGATAAATCCTCTTGTTTTGGTATCTCCTTCATTTGCTTTAGATTTTTAAAAATGTTATTCCAATGGTCACTAAAAATGCTCAATGTGCTGCACAAATTGTGGTACATGTTTCTTCCCTCTCAGCAGGGACATTCCGTTTCATGACGGCTATATTTGTTCTACCATTGAGTATGATTTTGTTTAATGGGAACCACCACTCCGAGCATCCTGAGTATTGGAGTTATTAGGAAAGACTTCATTGTTTTGCTAGGTGCTTGTTTTGATTATTTCCTTTATCATTTATATTCATCAATTTCACAGTGGGTTAATATATTTGAATTGTGAAATGTGGTTATGTGTTTATTGTTTACAGCAGGGTCATCTGGTTGTATGGCCAGAAAGTAGATTCAGCATTCAATGGTTTTTTGGTGGAGATTGGACACCACATGCACCCTACTGAACACCGAATGTTCGGAATGTGACAAATCTTCTTGTTTAGGTATCTCCTTCATTTGCTTAATATTTTTTAAAATCTTATTTCAATGGTCACTAAGAATAACAATGTGCTGCACTAATTATAGTACATGTTTCTTCCCTCTCAATAGGGAGAGTCCGTTTTATGACTGCTATGTTTGTTCAATCATCGAGTGTAATTTTGTTGGATGGGAACCACCAGTCCAAACATTCTGAAGATTGGAGTTATTATAAAGACTTTTTTCTTTTGCTTGTTGCTTCTTTTGATTGCTACTATTGTCACTTATACTCATCAATTTCACAGTGGAGTAATGTATTTGATTTGTGAAATGTGGGTAAATGTTTGCTGTTTACAGCACATGCACTTAACTGAATAACGAATGTTCGGAATTTGATAAATCTTCTATTTTAAGAATCTCCTTTAATTGCTTTATATTTTTAAAAATGTTGTTGCAATAGTCACTAACAATAATCAATGTGGTGCACAAATTGTGGTACATGTTTCTTTCGTTTCAATAGGGAAATTTCGTTTCATGACTACTATGTTTGATCCACCTTCGAGTGTGATTTGTTGGATGGGAACCACCACTCTGAACATTCTGACTATTCGAGTTATAAGGGAAGCCTTCTTTGTTTTGCTAGGTGCTTCTTTTGATTGTTACCCTTCTCACTTATATTCATCAATTTCACAGTGGGTTAATGTATTTTAATCGTGAAATGCGGGTAAATGTTTGTTTACAACAGGGTCATTTGGTTGTATGGCCGCAAAGCAGATTCTCTCAGCAGGGAGATTCCTTTTAATGACTGCTATGTTTGTTCTCCCTTTTGGTGTGATTTTGTTGGTTGGGAACCACCAATACGAGCATTCTGACGATTGGAGTTATTTGAAAGACTTTTATTTTTTTTTTTTGCTTGGAGCTTATTATGATTGATACTGTTATAACTTATATTCATCAATTTCACAGTGGAGTAATGTATTCGAATCGTTAAATGTGGGTAAATGTTTGTTGTTTACAGCGGGGTCATCTGGTTGTATGGCCCGAAATCAGATTCTGCATTCAATGGTATTTTGGTGGAGATTGGACACCACATGCACCCTACTGAACACCGAATGTTCGGAATGTGACAAATCTTCTTGTTTTGGTATCTCTTTCATTTGCTTTATATTTTTAAAAACTTGTTTCAATGGTCACTAAAAATAACAATGTGCTGCACTAATTGTAGCACATGTTTCTTGTCTCTCAATAGGGAGAATCCGTTTCATGACTGCTATGTTTGTTCTACCAACGAGTGTGATTTTGTTGGATGGGAACCACCACTCCAAACATTGTGACGAGTGGAGTTAATAGGAAAGACTTTTTTCTTTTGCTAAGTACTTGTTTTGATTAGTACTCTTATCGCTTATATTCAGTAACTTCACAGGGGAGTAATGTATTTGAATCGTGAAATGTGGGTAAATGTTTGTTGTTTACAACAGGGTCATTTGGTTGTATGGCCACAAAGCAGATTCTCTCAGCAGGGAGATTCCTTTTAATGACTGCTATGTTTGTTCTACCTTGTAGTGTGATATTGTTGGATGGGAACCACCACTCCGAGCATCCTGAGTATTGGAAGTATTAGGAAAGACTTCGTTGTTTTGCTAGGTGCTTGTATTGATTCTTTCCCTTATCATATATATACATCAATTTCACAGTGGAGTAATGTATTTGAATCGTTAAAAGTGGGTTAATGTTTGTTGTTTACAGCAGGGTCATCTTGTTGTAAGACCAGAAAACAGATTCTCCATTCAAGTGTTTTTTGGTGCCAATTATACACCACATGCAGTTTACTGAATAACAAATGGTCAGAATTTGATAAATCTTCTTGTTTAGGTATCTCCTTCATTTGCTTAATATTTTTTAAAATCTTATTTCAATGGTCACTAAGAATAACAATGTACTGCACTAATTGTAGTACATGTTTCTTCCCTCTCAATAGGGAGAATCCGTTTTATGACTGCTATGTTTGTTCAATGATCGAGTGTAATTTTGTTGGATGGGAACCATCAGTCCAAACATTCTGATGATTGGAGTTATTATAAAGACTTTTTTCTTTTGCTTCTTGCTTCTTTTGATTGCTACTATTGTCACTTATACTCATCAATTTCACAGTGGAGTAATGTATTCGAATCGTTAAATGTGGGTAAATGTTTGTTGTTTACAGCGGGGTCATCTGGTTGTATGGCCGGAAATCAGATTCTGCATTCAATGGTATTTTGGTGGAGATTGGACACCACATGCACCCTACTGAACACCGAATGTTCGGGATTTGATAAATCTTCTTGTTTTGGTATCTCTTTCATTTGCTTTATATTTTCAAAAACTTGTTTCAATGGTCACTAAAAATAACAATGTGCTGCACTAATTGTAGCATATGTTTCTTGTCTCTCAATAGGGAGAATCCGTTTCATGACTGCTATGTTTGTTCTACCAACGAGTGTGATTTTGTTGTATGTGAACCACCACTCCAAACATTGTGACGACTGGAGTTAATAGGAAAGACTTTTTTCTTTTGCTAAGTACTTGTTTTGATTAGTACTCTTATCGCTTATATTCAGTAACTTCACAGGGGAGTAATGTATTTGAATCGTGAAATGTGGGTGAATGTTTGTTGTTTACAACAGGGTCATTTGGTTGTATGGCCACAAAGCAGATTCTCTCAGCAGGGAGATTCCTTTTAATGACTGCTATGTTTGTTCTACCTTTTAGTGTGATTTTGTTGGATGGGAACCACCACTCCGAGCATCCTGAGTATTGGAAGTATTAGGAAAGACTTCGTTGCTTTGCTAGGTGCTTGTATTGATGCTTTCCCTTATCATATATATACATCAATTTCACAGTGGAGTAATGTATTTGAATCGTTAAAAGTGGGTTAATGTTTGTTGTTTACAGCAGGGTCATCTTGTTGTAAGACCAGAAAACAGATTCTCCATTCAATGGGTTTTTGGTGCGGACTGGACACCACATGCGCTTTACTGAATAACGAATGCTCGGAATTTTATAAATCTTCTTGTTTAGGTATCTCTTTTCATTTGCTTTCTATGTTTCAAAATCTTGTTGCAATGATCACTAAAAATAATCAATGTGCTCCACAAATTGTGGTACATGATTCTTATCTCTCAAGAGGGAGATGCTGTTTCATGACTGCTATGTTTTGTTGAAACATCGAGTGTGGTTTTGTTGGATGGGAACCACCACTCCGAGCATCCTGAGTATTGGAGTTAGTAGGAAAGATTTCATTGTTTTGCTATGTTCCTATTTTGATTGTTGCCCTTATCACATATAATCATCAATTTCAAAGTGGTTTAATATATTTGAATCGTGAAATGTGGTTATGTGTTTGTTGTTTACAGCAGGGTCATCTGGTTGTATTTCCAGAAAGCAGATTCTGTATTAAAAGGGTTTTTGGTGCAGATTGGTCACCACATGCACCTTACTTAACACCGAATGTACATAATTTGATAAATGTTTTGGTTTTGGGATCTCCATCATTTGCTTTATATTTCTAATAAATGTTATTACAATGTTCACTTAAAATAATCAATGTGCTGCACAAATTGTGGTACTTGTTTCTTCCCTCTCAACAGGGAGACTCCTTTTCATGACTGCTATGTTTGTTCAAACATCGAGTGTGATTTTGTTGGATGGGAACCACCACTCCGAGCATTCTGATGATTGTAGTTATTAGAAAGACTTTTTTCTTTTGCTAGGTGCTTCCGTTGATTGATACCTTAATCACATATATTCATCAATTTCACAGTGGAGCAATGTATTTCATTTGTGAAATGTTGGTAAATGTTTGTTGTTTACGAGAGGGTCATCTGGTTGTATGGCCAGAAAGCAGATTCTCCTTTCAATGTTCTTATGGTGCAGATTGGACACCACATGCACCTTACTTAATAACAGCTGTTAGGAATTTGATAAATCCTCTTGTTTTGGTATCTCCTTCATTTGCTTTAGATTTTTAAAAATGTTATTCCAATGGTCACTAAAAATGCTCAATGTGCTGCACAAATTGTGGTACATGTTTCTTCCCTCTCAGCAGGGACATTCCGTTTCATGACGGCTATATTTGTTCTACCATTGAGTATGATTTTGTTTAATGGGAACCACCACTCCGAGCATCCTGAGTATTGGAGTTATTAGGAAAGACTTCATTGTTTTGCTAGGTGCTTGTTTTGATTATTTCCTTTATCATTTATATTCATCAATTTCACAGTGGGTTAATATATTTGAATTGTGAAATGTGGTTATGTGTTTATTGTTTACAGCAGGGTCATCTGGTTGTATGGCCAGAAAGTAGATTCAGCATTCAATGGTTTTTTGGTGGAGATTGGACACCACATGCACCCTACTGAACACCGAATGTTCGGAATGTGACAAATCTTCTTGTTTAGGTATCTCCTTCATTTGCTTAATATTTTTTAAAATCTTATTTCAATGGTCACTAAGAATAACAATGTGCTGCACTAATTATAGTACATGTTTCTTCCCTCTCAATAGGGAGAGTCCGTTTTATGACTGCTATGTTTGTTCAATCATCGAGTGTAATTTTGTTGGATGGGAACCACCAGTCCAAACATTCTGAAGATTGGAGTTATTATAAAGACTTTTTTCTTTTGCTTGTTGCTTCTTTTGATTGCTACTATTGTCACTTATACTCATCAATTTCACAGTGGAGTAATGTATTTGATTTGTGAAATGTGGGTAAATGTTTGCTGTTTACAGCACATGCACTTAACTGAATAACGAATGTTCGGAATTTGATAAATCTTCTATTTTAAGAATCTCCTTTAATTGCTTTATATTTTTAAAAATGTTGTTGCAATAGTCACTAACAATAATCAATGTGGTGCACAAATTGTGGTACATGTTTCTTTCGTTTCAATAGGGAAATTTCGTTTCATGACTACTATGTTTGTTCCACCTTCGAGTGTGATTTGTTGGATGGGAACCACCACTCTGAACATTCTGACTATTCGAGTTATAAGGGAAGCCTTCTTTGTTTTGCTAGGTGCTTCTTTTGATTGTTACCCTTCTCACTTATATTCATCAATTTCACAGTGGGTTAATGTATTTTAATCGTGAAATGCGGGTAAATGTTTGTTTACAACAGGGTCATTTGGTTGTATGGCCGCAAAGCAGATTCTCTCAGCAGGGAGATTCCTTTTAATGACTGCTATGTTTGTTCTCCCTTTTGGTGTGATTTTGTTGGTTGGGAACCACCAATACGAGCATTCTGACGATTGGAGTTATTTGAAAGACTTTTATTTTTTTTTTTTTTGCTTGGAGCTTATTATGATTGATACTGTTATAACTTATATTCATCAATTTCACAGTGGAGTAATGTATTCGAATCGTTAAATGTGGGTAAATGTTTGTTGTTTACAGCGGGGTCATCTGGTTGTATGGCCCGAAATCAGATTCTGCATTCAATGGTATTTTGGTGGAGATTGGACACCACATGCACCCTACTGAACACTGAATGTTCGGAATGTGACAAATCTTCTTGTTTTGGTATCTCTTTCATTTGCTTTATATTTTTAAAAACTTGTTTCAATGGTCACTAAAAATAACAATGTGCTGCACTAATTGTAGCACATGTTTCTTGTCTCTCAATAGGGAGAATCCGTTTCATGACTGCTATGTTTGTTCTACCAACGAGTGTGATTTTGTTGGATGGGAACCACCACTCCAAACATTGTGACGAGTGGAGTTAATAGGAAAGACTTTTTTCTTTTGCTAAGTACTTGTTTTGATTAGTACTCTTATCGCTTATATTCAGTAACTTCACAGGGGAGTAATGTATTTGAATCGTGAAATGTGGGTAAATGTTTGTTGTTTACAACAGGGTCATTTGGTTGTATGGCCACAAAGCAGATTCTCTCAGCAGGGAGATTCCTTTTAATGACTGCTATGTTTGTTCTACCTTGTAGTGTGATATTGTTGGATGGGAACCACCACTCCGAGCATCCTGAGTATTGGAAGTATTAGGAAAGACTTCGTTGTTTTGCTAGGTGCTTGTATTGATTCTTTCCCTTATCATATATATACATCAATTTCACAGTGGAGTAATGTATTTGAATCGTTAAAAGTGGGTTAATGTTTGTTGTTTACAGCAGGGTCATCTTGTTGTAAGACCAGAAAACAGATTCTCCATTCAAGTGTTTTTTGGTGCCAATTATACACCACATGCAGTTTACTGAATAACAAATGGTCAGAATTTGATAAATCTTCTTGTTTAGGTATCTCCTTCATTTGCTTAATATTTTTTAAAATCTTATTTCAATGGTCACTAAGAATAACAATGTACTGCACTAATTGTAGTACATGTTTCTTCCCTCTCAATAGGGAGAATCCGTTTTATGACTGCTATGTTTGTTCAATGATCGAGTGTAATTTTGTTGGATGGGAACCACCAGTCCAAACATTCTGATGATTGGAGTTATTATAAAGACTTTTTTCTTTTGCTTCTTGCTTCTTTTGATTGCTACTATTGTCACTTATACTCATCAATTTCACAGTGGAGTAATGTATTCGAATCGTTAAATGTGGGTAAATGTTTGTTGTTTACAGCGGGGTCATCTGGTTGTATGGCCGGAAATCAGATTCTGCATTCAATGGTATTTTGGTGGAGATTGGACACCACATGCACCCTACTGAACACCGAATGTTCGGGATTTGATAAATCTTCTTGTTTTGGTATCTCTTTCATTTGCTTTATATTTTCAAAAACTTGTTTCAATGGTCACTAAAAATAACAATGTGCTGCACTAATTGTAGCATATGTTTCTTGTCTCTCAATAGGGAGAATCCGTTTCATGACTGCTATGTTTGTTCTACCAACGAGTGTGATTTTGTTGTATGTGAACCACCACTCCAAACATTGTGACGACTGGAGTTAATAGGAAAGACTTTTTTCTTTTGCTAAGTACTTGTTTTGATTAGTACTCTTATCGCTTATATTCAGTAACTTCACAGGGGAGTAATGTATTTGAATCATGAAATGTGGGTGAATGTTTGTTGTTTACAACAGGGTCATTTGGTTGTATGGCCACAAAGCAGATTCTCTCAGCAGGGAGATTCCTTTTAATGACTGCTATGTTTGTTCTACCTTTTAGTGTGATTTTGTTGGATGGGAACCACCACTCCGAGCATCCTGAGTATTGGAAGTATTAGGAAAGACTTCGTTGCTTTGCTAGGTGCTTGTATTGATTCTTTCCCTTATCATATATATACATCAATTTCACAGTGGAGTAATGTATTTGAATCGTTAAAAGTGGGTTAATGTTTGTTGTTTACAGCAGGGTCATCTTGCTGTAAGACCAGAAAACAGATTCTCCATTCAATGGGTTTTTGGTGCGGACTGGACACCACATGCGCTTTACTGAATAACGAATGCTCGGAATTTTATAAATCTTCTTGTTTAGGTATCTCTTTTCATTTGCTTTATATGTTTCAAAATCTTGTTGCAATGATCACTAAAAATAATCAATGTGCTCCACAAATTGTGGTACATGTTTCTTATCTCTCAAGAGGGAGATGCTGTTTCATGACTGCTATGTTTTGTTGAAAAATCGAGTGTGGTTTTGTTGGATGGGAACCACCACTCCGAGCATCCTGAGTATTGGAGTTAGTAGGAAAGATTTCATTGTTTTGCTATGTTCCTATTTTGATTGTTGCCCTTATCACATATAATCATCAATTTCAAAGTGGTTTAATATATTTGAATCGTGAAATGTGGTTATGTGTTTGTTGTTTACAGCAGGGTCATCTGGTTGTATTTCCAGAAAGCAGATTCTGTATTAAAAGGGTTTTTGGTGCAGATTGGTCACCACATGCACCTTACTTAACACCGAATGTACATAATTTGATAAATGTTTTGGTTTTGGGATCTCCATCATTTGCTTTATATTTCTAATAAATGTTATTACAATGTTCACTTAAAATAATCAATGTGCTGCACAAATTGTGGTACTTGTTTCTTCCCTCTCAACAGGGAGACTCCTTTTCATGACTGCTATGTTTGTTCAAACATCGAGTGTGATTTTGTTGGATGGGAACCACCACTCCGAGCATTCTGATGATTGTAGTTATTAGAAAGACTTTTTTCTTTTGCTAGGTGCTTCCGTTGATTGATACCTTAATCACATATATTCATCAATTTCACAGTGGAGCAATGTATTTCATTTGTGAAATGTTGGTAAATGTTTGTTGTTTACGAGAGGGTCATCTGGTTGTATGGCCAGAAAGCAGATTCTCCTTTCAATGTTCTTATGGTGCAGATTGGACACCACATGCACCTTACTTAATAACAGCTGTTAGGAATTTGATAAATCCTCTTGTTTTGGTATCTCCTTCATTTGCTTTAGATTTTTAAAAATGTTATTCCAATGGTCACTAAAAATGCTCAATGTGCTGCACAAATTGTGGTACATGTTTCTTCCCTCTCAGCAGGGACATTCCGTTTCATGACGGCTATATTTGTTCTACCATTGAGTATGATTTTGTTTAATGGGAACCACCACTCCGAGCATCCTGAGTATTGGAGTTATTAGGAAAGACTTCATTGTTTTGCTAGGTGCTTGTTTTGATTATTTCCTTTATCATTTATATTCATCAATTTCACAGTGGGTTAATATATTTGAATTGTGAAATGTGGTTATGTGTTTATTGTTTACAGCAGGGTCATCTGGTTGTATGGCCAGAAAGTAGATTCAGCATTCAATGGTTTTTTGGTGGAGATTGGACACCACATGCACCCTACTGAACACCGAATGTTCGGAATGTGACAAATCTTCTTGTTTAGGTATCTCCTTCATTTGCTTAATATTTTTTAAAATCTTATTTCAATGGTCACTAAGAATAACAATGTGCTGCACTAATTATAGTACATGTTTCTTCCCTCTCAATAGGGAGAGTCCGTTTTATGACTGCTATGTTTGTTCAATCATCGAGTGTAATTTTGTTGGATGGGAACCACCAGTCCAAACATTCTGAAGATTGGAGTTATTATAAAGACTTTTTTCTTTTGCTTGTTGCTTCTTTTGATTGCTACTATTGTCACTTATACTCATCAATTTCACAGTGGAGTAATGTATTTGATTTGTGAAATGTGGGTAAATGTTTGCTGTTTACAGCACATGCACTTAACTGAATAACGAATGTTCGGAATTTGATAAATCTTCTATTTTAAGAATCTCCTTTAATTGCTTTATATTTTTAAAAATGTTGTTGCAATAGTCACTAACAATAATCAATGTGGTGCACAAATTGTGGTACATGTTTCTTTCGTTTCAATAGGGAAATTTCGTTTCATGACTACTATGTTTGTTCCACCTTCGAGTGTGATTTGTTGGATGGGAACCACCACTCTGAACATTCTGACTATTCGAGTTATAAGGGAAGCCTTCTTTGTTTTGCTAGGTGCTTCTTTTGATTGTTACCCTTCTCACTTATATTCATCAATTTCACAGTGGGTTAATGTATTTTAATCGTGAAATGCGGGTAAATGTTTGTTTACAACAGGGTCATTTGGTTGTATGGCCGCAAAGCAGATTCTCTCAGCAGGGAGATTCCTTTTAATGACTGCTATGTTTGTTCTCCCTTTTGGTGTGATTTTGTTGGTTGGGAACCACCAATACGAGCATTCTGACGATTGGAGTTATTTGAAAGACTTTTATTTTTTTTTTTTTTGCTTGGAGCTTATTATGATTGATACTGTTATAACTTATATTCATCAATTTCACAGTGGAGTAATGTATTCGAATCGTTAAATGTGGGTAAATGTTTGTTGTTTACAGCGGGGTCATCTGGTTATATGGCCCGAAATCAGATTCTGCATTCAATGGTATTTTGGTGGAGATTGGACACCACATGCACCCTACTGAACACCGAATGTTCGGAATGTGACAAATCTTCTTGTTTTGGTATCTCTTTCATTTGCTTTATATTTTTAAAAACTTGTTTCAATGGTCACTAAAAATAACAATGTGCTGCACTAATTGTAGCACATGTTTCTTGTCTCTCAATAGGGAGAATCCGTTTCATGACTGCTATGTTTGTTCTACCAACGAGTGTGATTTTGTTGGATGGGAACCACCACTCCAAACATTGTGACGAGTGGAGTTAATAGGAAAGACTTTTTTCTTTTGCTAAGTACTTGTTTTGATTAGTACTCTTATCGCTTATATTCAGTAACTTCACAGGGGAGTAATGTATTTGAATCGTGAAATGTGGGTAAATGTTTGTTGTTTACAACAGGGTCATTTGGTTGTATGGCCACAAAGCAGATTCTCTCAGCAGGGAGATTCCTTTTAATGACTGCTATGTTTGTTCTACCTTGTAGTGTGATATTGTTGGATGGGAACCACCACTCCGAGCATCCTGAGTATTGGAAGTATTAGGAAAGACTTCGTTGTTTTGCTAGGTGCTTGTATTGATTCTTTCCCTTATCATATATATACATCAATTTCACAGTGGAGTAATGTATTTGAATCGTTAAAAGTGGGTTAATGTTTGTTGTTTACAGCAGGGTCATCTTGTTGTAAGACCAGAAAACAGATTCTCCATTCAATGGGTTTTTGGTGCAGATTGGACACCACATGCGCTTTACTGAATAACGAATGCTCGGAATTTTATAAATCTTCTTGTTTAGGTATCTCTTTTCATTTGCTTTATATGTTTCAAAATCTTGTTGCAATGGTCACTAAAAATAATCAATGTGCTCCACAAATTGTGGTACATGTTTCTTCCCTCTCAATAGGTGATTCCGTTTCATGACTGCTATGTTTGTTCAATCATCAAGTGTGATTTTGTTGGATGGGAACTACCACTCCGAGCATTCTTACGATTGGAGTTATTGGGAAGACTTTTTTCTTTTGCTTGGACCTTTTTTTGATTGATAACCTTATAACTTATATTCATCAATTTCACAGTGGAGTAATGTATTTGATTTGTGAAATGAGGGTAAAGGTTTGTTGCTTACAGCAGGGCCTCTGGTTGTATGGCCAGAAAGCAGATTCTCCATTAAATGGTCTTTTGGTACAGATTGGCCACCACATGCACTTTACTCAATAACGAATGTTCGGAATGTGATATATCTTCGTGTTTAAGTATCTTCTTCATTTGCTTTATATTTTTTATAGCCTTATTGCAATGGTCACTAAAAATAATCAATGTGCTGCACAAATTGTGGTACATGTTTCTTTCCTCTCAGCAGGGAGATTCCGTTTCGTGACTGCTATAATTGTTCTACCATCGAGTGTGATTTTGTTGGATGGGAACCACCACTCCGAGCATCCTGAGTATTGGAGTAATTAGGAAAGACTTCATTGTTTTGCTAGGTGCTTGTTTTGATTCTTCCCCTTATCACTTATATTCATCAATTTCACTGCGGAGTAATGTATTTGAATCGTGAACTGTGGGTAAATGTTTGTTGTTTACAGCAGGGTCATCTGGTTGTAAGGCCAGAAAGCAGATTCTCCATTCAAGTGTTTTTTGGTGCCAATTATACACCACATGCAGTTTACTGAATAACAAATGGTCAGAATTTGATAAATCTTCTTGTTTAGGTATCTCCTTCATTTTCTTTATATGTTTAAAAATCTTATTGCAAAGGTCACTAAAAACAATCAATGTGCTCCACAAATTATGGTACATCTTTCAACAGGGAGATGCTGTTTCATGACTGCTATGTTTTGTTGAAACATCGAGTGTGGTTTTGTTGGATGGGAACCACCACTCCGAGCATCCTGAGTATTGGAGTTAGTAGGAAGGATTTCATTGTTTTGCTATGTTCCTATTTTGATTGTTGCCCTTATCACATATAATCATCAATTTCAAAGTGGTTTAATATATTTGAATCGTGAAATGTGGTTATGTGTTTGTTGTTTACAGCAGGGTCATCTGGTTGTATTTCCAGAAAGCAGATTCTGTATTCAAAGGGTTTTTGGTGCAGATTGGACACCACATGCAACTTACTTAACACCGAATGTACATAATTTGATAAATGTTTTGGTTTTGGGATCTCCATAATTTGCTTTATATTTTTAATAAATGTTATTACAATGTTCACTTAAAATAATCAATGTGCTGCACAAATTGTGGTACTTGTTTCTTCCCTCTCAACAGGGAGACTCCTTTTCATGACTGCTATGTTTGTTCAAACATCGAGTGTGATTTTGTTGGATGGGAACCACCACTCCGAGCATTCTGACGATTGTAGTTATTAGAAAGACTTTTTTCTTTTGCTAGGTGTTTCCGTTGATTGATACCTTAATCACATATATTCATCAATTTCACAGTGGAGTAATGTATTTCATTTGTGAAATGTTGGTAAATGTTTGTTGTTTACGAGAGGGTCATCTGGTTGTATGGCCAGAAAGCAGATTCTCCTTTCAATGTTCTTATGGTGCAGATTGGACACCACATGCACCTTACTTAATAACGGCTGTTAGGAATTTGATAAATCTTCTTGTTTTGGTATCTCCTTCATTTGCTTTAGATTTTTAAAAATGTTATTCCAATGGTCACTAAAAATGCTCAATGTGCTGCACAAATTGTGGTACATGTTTCTTCAATCTCAGCAGGGACATTCCGTTTCATGACGGCTATATTTGTTCTACCATTGAGTATGATTTTGTTTAATGGGAACCACCACTCCGAGCATCCTGAGTATTGGAGTTATTAGGAAAGACTTCATTGTTTTGCTAGGTACTTGTTTTTTTAATTATTTCCTTTATCATTTATATTCATCAATTTCACAGTGGGTTAATATATTTGAATCGTGAAATGTGGTTATGTGTTTATTGTTTACAGCAGGGTCATCTGGTTGTATGGCCAGAAAGTAGATTCAGCATTCAATGGTTTTTTGGTGGAGATTGGACACCACATGCACCCTACTGAACACCGAATGTTCGGAATGTGACAAATCTTCTTGTTTAGGTATCTCCTTCATTTGCTTAATATTTTTTAAAATCATATTTCAATGGTCACTAAGAATAACAATGTGCTGCTCTAATTGTAGTACATGTTTCTTCCCTCTCAATAGGGAGAGTCCGTTTTATGACTGCTATGTTTGTTCAATCATCGAGTGTAATTTTGTTGGATGGGAACCACCAGTCCAAACATTCTGATGATTGGAGTTATTATAAAGACTTTTTTCTTTTGCTTGTTGCTTCTTTTGATTGCTACTATTGTCACTTATACTCATCAATTTCACAGTGGAGTAATGTATTTGATTTGTGAAATGTGGGTAAATGTTTGCTGTTTACAGCACATGCACTTAACTGAATAACAAATGTTCGGAATTTGATAAATCTTCTATTTTAAGAATCTCCTTTAATTGCTTTATATTTTTAAAAATGTTGTTGCAATGGTCACTAACAATAATCAATGTGGTACATGTTTCTTCCATCTCAGTAGGGAAATTTCGTTTCATGACTACTATGTTTGTTCCACCTTCGAGTGTGATTTGTTGGATGGGAACCACCACTATGAACATTCTGACTATTCGAGTTATAAGGAAAGCCTTCTTTGTTTTGCTAGGTGCTTCTTTTGATTGTTACCCTTCTCACTTATATTCATCATTTTCACAGTGGGTTAATGTATTTTAATCGTGAAATGCGGGTAAATGTTTGTTGTTTACAACAGGGTCATTTGGTTGTATGGCCGCAAAGCAGATTCTCTCAGCAGGGAGATTCCTTTTAATGACTGCTATGTTTGTTCTCCCTTTTAGTGTGATTTTGTTGGTTGGGAACCACCAATCCGAGCATTCTGACGATTGGAGTTATTTTAAAGACTTTTTTTTTTTGCTTGGAGCTTATTATGATTGATACTGTTATAACTTATATTCATCAATTTCACAGTGGAGTAATGTATTCGAATCTTTAAATGTGGGTAAATGTTTGTTGTTTACAGCGGGGTCATCTGGTTGTATGGCCCGAAATCAGATTCTGCATTCAATGGTATTTTGGTGGAGATTGGACACCACATGCACCCTACTGAACACCGAATGTTCGGGATTTGATAAATCTTCTTGTTTTTGTATCTCTTTCATTTGCTTTATATTTTTAAAAACTTGTTTCAATGGTCACTAAAAATAACAATGTGCTGCACTAATAGTAGCACATGTTTCTTGTCTCTCAATAGGGAGAATCCATTTAAAGACTGCTATGTTTGTTCTACCAACGAGTGTGATTTTGTTGGATGGGAACCACCACTCCAAACATTGTGACGACTGGAGTTAATAGGAAAGACTTTTTTCTTTTGCTAAGTACTTGTTTTGATTAGTATTCTTATCCCTTATATTCAGTAACTTCACAGGGGAGTAATGTATTTGAATCGTGAAATGTGGCTAAATGTTTGTTGTTTACAACAGGGTCATTTGGTTGTATGGCCACAAAGCAGATTCTCTCAGCAGGGAGATTCCTTTTAATGACTGCTATGTTTGTTCTACCTTTTAGTGTGATTTTGTTGGATGGGAACCACCACTCCGAGCATCCTGAGTATTGGAAGTATTAGGAAAGACTTCGTTGTTTTGCTAGGTGCTTGTATTGATTCTTTCCCTTATCATATATATACATCAATTTCACAGTGGAGTAATGTATTTGAATCGTTAAAAGTGGGTTAATGTTTGTTGTTTACAGCAGGGTCATCTTGTTGTAAGACCAGAAAACAGATTCTCCATTCAATGGGTTTTTGGTGCAGATTGGACACCACATGCGCTTTACTGAATAACGAATGCTCGGAATTTTATAAATCTTCTTGTTTAGGTATCTCTTTTCATTTGCTTTATATGTTTCAAAATCTTGTTGCAATGGTCACTAAAAAAAAAACAATGTGCTGCACAAATTGTGGTACATGTTTCTTTCCTCTCAGCAGGGAGATTCCGTTTCGTGACTGCTATAATTGTTCTACCATCGAGTGTGATTTTGTTGGATGGGAACCACCACTCCGAGCATCCTGAGTATTGGAGTAATTAGGAAAGACTTCATTGTTTTGCTAGGTGCTTGTTTTGATTCTTCCCCTTATCACTTATATTCATCAATTTCACTGTGGAGTAATGTATTTGAATCGTGAACTGTGGGTAAATGTTTGTTGTTTACAGCAGGGTCATCTGGTTGTAAGGCCAGAAAGCAGATTCTCCATTCAAGTGTTTTTTGGTGCCAATTATACACCACATGCAGTTTACTGAATAACAAATGGTCAGAATTTGATAAATCTTCTTGTTTAGGTATCTCCTTCATTTTCTTTATATGTTTAAAAATCTTATTGCAAAGGTCACTAAAAACAATCAATGTGCTCCACAAATTATGGTACATCTCTCAACAGGGAGATGCTGTTTCATGACTGCTATGTTTTGTTGAAACATCGAGTGTGGTTTTGTTGGATGGGAACCACCACTCCGAGCATCCTGAGTATTGGAGTTAGTAGGAAAGATTTCATTGTTTTGCTATGTTCCTATTTTGATTGTTGCCCTTATCACATATAATCATCAATATCAAAGTGGTTTAATATATTTGAATCGTGAAATGTGGTTATGTGTTTGTTGTTTACAGCAGGGTCATCTGGTTGTATTTCCAGAAAGCAGATTCTGTATTAAAAGGGTTTTTGGTGGAGATTGGACACCACATGCACCCTACTGAACACCGAATGTTCGGAATGTGACAAATCTTCTTGTTTAGGTATCTCCTTCATTTGCTTAATATTTTTTAAAATCTTATTTCAATGGTCACTAAGAATAACAATGTGCTGCACTAATTGTAGTACATGTTTCTTCCCTCTCAATAGGGAGAGTCCGTTTTATGACTGCTATGTTTGTTCAATCATCGAGTGTAATTTTGTTGGAAGGGAACCACCAGTCCAAACATTCTGATGATTGGAGTTATAATAAAGACTTTTTTCTTTTGCTTGTTGCTTCTTTTGATTGCTACTATTGTCACTTATACTCATCAATTTCACAGTGGAGTAATGTATTCGAATCGTTAAATGTGGGTAAATGTTTGTTGTTTACAGCGGGGTCATCTGGTTGTATGGCCCGAAATCAGATTCTGCATTCAATGGTATTTTGGTGGAGATTGGACACCACATTCACCCTACTGAACACCGAATCTTCGGGATTTGATAAATCTTCTTGTTTTGGTATCTCTTTCATTTGCTTTATATTTTTAAAAACTTGTTTCAATGGTCACTAAAAATAACAATGTGCTGCACTAATTGTAGCACATGTTTCTTGTCTCTCAATAGGGAGAATCCGTTTCATGACTGCTATGTTTGTTCTACCAACGAGTGTGATTTTGTTGTATGTGAACCACCACTCCAAACATTGTGACGACTGGAGTTAATAGGAAAGACTTTTTTCTTTTGCTAAGTACTTGTTTTGATTAGTACTCTTATCGCTTATATTCAGTAACTTCACAGGGGAGTAATGTATTTGAATCGTGAAATGTGGGTGAATGTTTGTTGTTTACAACAGGGTCATTTGGTTGTATGGCCACAAAGCAGATTCTCTCAGCAGGGAGATTCCTTTTAATGACTGCTATGTTTGTTCTACCTTTTAGTGTGATTTTGTTGGATGGGAACCACCACTCCGAGCATCCTGAGTATTGGAAGTATTAGGAAAGACTTCGTTGCTTTGCTAGGTGCTTGTATTGATGCTTTCCCTTATCATATATATACATCAATTTCACAGTGGAGTAATGTATTTGAATCGTTAAAAGTGGGTTAATGTTTGTTGTTTACAGCAGGGTCATCTTGTTGTAAGACCAGAAAACAGATTCTCCATTCAATGGGTTTTTGGTGCGGACTGGACACCACATGCGCTTTACTGAATAACGAATGCTCGGAATTTTATAAATCTTCTTGTTTAGGTATCTCTTTTCATTTGCTTTCTATGTTTCAAAATCTTGTTGCAATGATCACTAAAAATAATCAATGTGCTCCACAAATTGTGGTACATGTTTCTTATCTCTCAAGAGGGAGATGCTGTTTCATGACTGCTATGTTTTGGTGAAACATCGAGTGTGGTTTTGTTGGATGGGAACCACCACTCCGAGCATCCTGAGTATTGGAGTTAGTAGGAAAGATTTCATTGTTTTGCTATGTTCCTATTTTGATTGTTGCCCTTATCACATATAATCATCAATTTCAAAGTGGTTTAATATATTTGAATCGTGAAATGTGGTTATGTGTTTGTTGTTTACAGCAGGGTCATCTGGTTGTATTTCCAGAAAGCAGATTCTGTATTAAAAGGGTTTTTGGTGCAGATTGGTCACCACATGCACCTTACTTAACACCGAATGTACATAATTTGATAAATGTTTTGGTTTTGGGATCTCCATCATTTGCTTTATATTTCTAATAAATGTTATTACAATGTTCACTTAAAATAATCAATGTGCTGCACAAATTGTGGTACTTGTTTCTTCCCTCTCAACAGGGAGACTCCTTTTCATGACTGCTATGTTTGTTCAAACATCGAGTGTGATTTTGTTGGATGGGAACCACCACTCCGAGCATTCTGATGATTGTAGTTATTAGAAAGACTTTTTTCTTTTGCTAGGTGCTTCCGTTGATTGATACCTTAATCACATATATTCATCAATTTCACAGTGGAGCAATGTATTTCATTTGTGAAATGTTGGTAAATGTTTGTTGTTTACGAGAGGGTCATCTGGTTGTATGGCCAGAAAGCAGATTCTCCTTTCAATGTTCTTATGGTGCAGATTGGACACCACATGCACCTTACTTAATAACAGCTGTTAGGAATTTGATAAATCCTCTTGTTTTGGTATCTCCTTCATTTGCTTTAGATTTTTAAAAATGTTATTCCAATGGTCACTAAAAATGCTCAATGTGCTGCACAAATTGTGGTACATGTTTCTTCCCTCTCAGCAGGGACATTCCGTTTCATGACGGCTATATTTGTTCTACCATTGAGTATGATTTTGTTTAATGGGAACCACCACTCCGAGCATCCTGAGTATTGGAGTTATTAGGAAAGACTTCATTGTTTTGCTAGGTGCTTGTTTTGATTATTTCCTTTATCATTTATATTCATCAATTTCACAGTGGGTTAATATATTTGAATTGTGAAATGTGGTTATGTGTTTATTGTTTACAGCAGGGTCATCTGGTTGTATGGCCAGAAAGTAGATTCAGCATTCAATGGTTTTTTGGTGGAGATTGGACACCACATGCACCCTACTGAACACCGAATGTTCGGAATGTGACAAATCTTCTTGTTTAGGTATCTCCTTCATTTGCTTAATATTTTTTAAAATCTTATTTCAATGGTCACTAAGAATAACAATGTGCTGCACTAATTATAGTACATGTTTCTTCCCTCTCAATAGGGAGAGTCCGTTTTATGACTGCTATGTTTGTTCAATCATCGAGTGTAATTTTGTTGGATGGGAACCACCAGTCCAAACATTCTGAAGATTGGAGTTATTATAAAGACTTTTTTCTTTTGCTTGTTGCTTCTTTTGATTGCTACTATTGTCACTTATACTCATCAATTTCACAGTGGAGTAATGTATTTGATTTGTGAAATGTGGGTAAATGTTTGCTGTTTACAGCACATGCACTTAACTGAATAACGAATGTTCGGAATTTGATAAATCTTCTATTTTAAGAATCTCCTTTAATTGCTTTATATTTTTAAAAATGTTGTTGCAATAGTCACTAACAATAATCAATGTGGTGCACAAATTGTGGTACATGTTTCTTTCGTTTCAATAGGGAAATTTCGTTTCATGACTACTATGTTTGTTCCACCTTCGAGTGTGATTTGTTGGATGGGAACCACCACTCTGAACATTCTGACTATTCGAGTTATAAGGGAAGCCTTCTTTGTTTTGCTAGGTGCTTCTTTTGATTGTTACCCTTCTCACTTATATTCATCAATTTCACAGTGGGTTAATGTATTTTAATCGTGAAATGCGGGTAAATGTTTGTTTACAACAGGGTCATTTGGTTGTATGGCCGCAAAGCAGATTCTCTCAGCAGGGAGATTCCTTTTAATGACTGCTATGTTTGTTCTCCCTTTTGGTGTGATTTTGTTGGTTGGGAACCACCAATACGAGCATTCTGACGATTGGAGTTATTTGAAAGACTTTTATTTTTTTTTTTTTTGCTTGGAGCTTATTATGATTGATACTGTTATAACTTATATTCATCAATTTCACAGTGGAGTAATGTATTCGAATCGTTAAATGTGGGTAAATGTTTGTTGTTTACAGCGGGGTCATCTGGTTGTATGGCCCGAAATCAGATTCTGCATTCAATGGTATTTTGGTGGAGATTGGACACCACATGCACCCTACTGAACACTGAATGTTCGGAATGTGACAAATCTTCTTGTTTTGGTATCTCTTTCATTTGCTTTATATTTTTAAAAACTTGTTTCAATGGTCACTAAAAATAACAATGTGCTGCACTAATTGTAGCACATGTTTCTTGTCTCTCAATAGGGAGAATCCGTTTCATGACTGCTATGTTTGTTCTACCAACGAGTGTGATTTTGTTGGATGGGAACCACCACTCCAAACATTGTGACGAGTGGAGTTAATAGGAAAGACTTTTTTCTTTTGCTAAGTACTTGTTTTGATTAGTACTCTTATCGCTTATATTCAGTAACTTCACAGGGGAGTAATGTATTTGAATCGTGAAATGTGGGTAAATGTTTGTTGTTTACAACAGGGTCATTTGGTTGTATGGCCACAAAGCAGATTCTCTCAGCAGGGAGATTCCTTTTAATGACTGCTATGTTTGTTCTACCTTGTAGTGTGATATTGTTGGATGGGAACCACCACTCCGAGCATCCTGAGTATTGGAAGTATTAGGAAAGACTTCGTTGTTTTGCTAGGTGCTTGTATTGATTCTTTCCCTTATCATATATATACATCAATTTCACAGTGGAGTAATGTATTTGAATCGTTAAAAGTGGGTTAATGTTTGTTGTTTACAGCAGGGTCATCTTGTTGTAAGACCAGAAAACAGATTCTCCATTCAAGTGTTTTTTGGTGCCAATTATACACCACATGCAGTTTACTGAATAACAAATGGTCAGAATTTGATAAATCTTCTTGTTTAGGTATCTCCTTCATTTGCTTAATATTTTTTAAAATCTTATTTCAATGGTCACTAAGAATAACAATGTACTGCACTAATTGTAGTACATGTTTCTTCCCTCTCAATAGGGAGAATCCGTTTTATGACTGCTATGTTTGTTCAATGATCGAGTGTAATTTTGTTGGATGGGAACCACCAGTCCAAACATTCTGATGATTGGAGTTATTATAAAGACTTTTTTCTTTTGCTTCTTGCTTCTTTTGATTGCTACTATTGTCACTTATACTCATCAATTTCACAGTGGAGTAATGTATTCGAATCGTTAAATGTGGGTAAATGTTTGTTGTTTACAGCGGGGTCATCTGGTTGTATGGCCGGAAATCAGATTCTGCATTCAATGGTATTTTGGTGGAGATTGGACACCACATGCACCCTACTGAACACCGAATGTTCGGGATTTGATAAATCTTCTTGTTTTGGTATCTCTTTCATTTGCTTTATATTTTCAAAAACTTGTTTCAATGGTCACTAAAAATAACAATGTGCTGCACTAATTGTAGCATATGTTTCTTGTCTCTCAATAGGGAGAATCCGTTTCATGACTGCTATGTTTGTTCTACCAACGAGTGTGATTTTGTTGTATGTGAACCACCACTCCAAACATTGTGACGACTGGAGTTAATAGGAAAGACTTTTTTCTTTTGCTAAGTACTTGTTTTGATTAGTACTCTTATCGCTTATATTCAGTAACTTCACAGGGGAGTAATGTATTTGAATCATGAAATGTGGGTGAATGTTTGTTGTTTACAACAGGGTCATTTGGTTGTATGGCCACAAAGCAGATTCTCTCAGCAGGGAGATTCCTTTTAATGACTGCTATGTTTGTTCTACCTTTTAGTGTGATTTTGTTGGATGGGAACCACCACTCCGAGCATCCTGAGTATTGGAAGTATTAGGAAAGACTTCGTTGCTTTGCTAGGTGCTTGTATTGATTCTTTCCCTTATCATATATATACATCAATTTCACAGTGGAGTAATGTATTTGAATCGTTAAAAGTGGGTTAATGTTTGTTGTTTACAGCAGGGTCATCTTGCTGTAAGACCAGAAAACAGATTCTCCATTCAATGGGTTTTTGGTGCGGACTGGACACCACATGCGCTTTACTGAATAACGAATGCTCGGAATTTTATAAATCTTCTTGTTTAGGTATCTCTTTTCATTTGCTTTATATGTTTCAAAATCTTGTTGCAATGATCACTAAAAATAATCAATGTGCTCCACAAATTGTGGTACATGTTTCTTATCTCTCAAGAGGGAGATGCTGTTTCATGACTGCTATGTTTTGTTGAAAAATCGAGTGTGGTTTTGTTGGATGGGAACCACCACTCCGAGCATCCTGAGTATTGGAGTTAGTAGGAAAGATTTCATTGTTTTGCTATGTTCCTATTTTGATTGTTGCCCTTATCACATATAATCATCAATTTCAAAGTGGTTTAATATATTTGAATCGTGAAATGTGGTTATGTGTTTGTTGTTTACAGCAGGGTCATCTGGTTGTATTTCCAGAAAGCAGATTCTGTATTAAAAGGGTTTTTGGTGCAGATTGGTCACCACATGCACCTTACTTAACACCGAATGTACATAATTTGATAAATGTTTTGGTTTTGGGATCTCCATCATTTGCTTTATATTTCTAATAAATGTTATTACAATGTTCACTTAAAATAATCAATGTGCTGCACAAATTGTGGTACTTGTTTCTTCCCTCTCAACAGGGAGACTCCTTTTCATGACTGCTATGTTTGTTCAAACATCGAGTGTGATTTTGTTGGATGGGAACCACCACTCCGAGCATTCTGATGATTGTAGTTATTAGAAAGACTTTTTTCTTTTGCTAGGTGCTTCCGTTGATTGATACCTTAATCACATATATTCATCAATTTCACAGTGGAGCAATGTATTTCATTTGTGAAATGTTGGTAAATGTTTGTTGTTTACGAGAGGGTCATCTGGTTGTATGGCCAGAAAGCAGATTCTCCTTTCAATGTTCTTATGGTGCAGATTGGACACCACATGCACCTTACTTAATAACAGCTGTTAGGAATTTGATAAATCCTCTTGTTTTGGTATCTCCTTCATTTGCTTTAGATTTTTAAAAATGTTATTCCAATGGTCACTAAAAATGCTCAATGTGCTGCACAAATTGTGGTACATGTTTCTTCCCTCTCAGCAGGGACATTCCGTTTCATGACGGCTATATTTGTTCTACCATTGAGTATGATTTTGTTTAATGGGAACCACCACTCCGAGCATCCTGAGTATTGGAGTTATTAGGAAAGACTTCATTGTTTTGCTAGGTGCTTGTTTTGATTATTTCCTTTATCATTTATATTCATCAATTTCACAGTGGGTTAATATATTTGAATTGTGAAATGTGGTTATGTGTTTATTGTTTACAGCAGGGTCATCTGGTTGTATGGCCAGAAAGTAGATTCAGCATTCAATGGTTTTTTGGTGGAGATTGGACACCACATGCACCCTACTGAACACCGAATGTTCGGAATGTGACAAATCTTCTTGTTTAGGTATCTCCTTCATTTGCTTAATATTTTTTAAAATCTTATTTCAATGGTCACTAAGAATAACAATGTGCTGCACTAATTATAGTACATGTTTCTTCCCTCTCAATAGGGAGAGTCCGTTTTATGACTGCTATGTTTGTTCAATCATCGAGTGTAATTTTGTTGGATGGGAACCACCAGTCCAAACATTCTGAAGATTGGAGTTATTATAAAGACTTTTTTCTTTTGCTTGTTGCTTCTTTTGATTGCTACTATTGTCACTTATACTCATCAATTTCACAGTGGAGTAATGTATTTGATTTGTGAAATGTGGGTAAATGTTTGCTGTTTACAGCACATGCACTTAACTGAATAACGAATGTTCGGAATTTGATAAATCTTCTATTTTAAGAATCTCCTTTAATTGCTTTATATTTTTAAAAATGTTGTTGCAATAGTCACTAACAATAATCAATGTGGTGCACAAATTGTGGTACATGTTTCTTTCGTTTCAATAGGGAAATTTCGTTTCATGACTACTATGTTTGTTCCACCTTCGAGTGTGATTTGTTGGATGGGAACCACCACTCTGAACATTCTGACTATTCGAGTTATAAGGGAAGCCTTCTTTGTTTTGCTAGGTGCTTCTTTTGATTGTTACCCTTCTCACTTATATTCATCAATTTCACAGTGGGTTAATGTATTTTAATCGTGAAATGCGGGTAAATGTTTGTTTACAACAGGGTCATTTGGTTGTATGGCCGCAAAGCAGATTCTCTCAGCAGGGAGATTCCTTTTAATGACTGCTATGTTTGTTCTCCCTTTTGGTGTGATTTTGTTGGTTGGGAACCACCAATACGAGCATTCTGACGATTGGAGTTATTTGAAAGACTTTTATTTTTTTTTTTTTTGCTTGGAGCTTATTATGATTGATACTGTTATAACTTATATTCATCAATTTCACAGTGGAGTAATGTATTCGAATCGTTAAATGTGGGTAAATGTTTGTTGTTTACAGCGGGGTCATCTGGTTATATGGCCCGAAATCAGATTCTGCATTCAATGGTATTTTGGTGGAGATTGGACACCACATGCACCCTACTGAACACCGAATGTTCGGAATGTGACAAATCTTCTTGTTTTGGTATCTCTTTCATTTGCTTTATATTTTTAAAAACTTGTTTCAATGGTCACTAAAAATAACAATGTGCTGCACTAATTGTAGCACATGTTTCTTGTCTCTCAATAGGGAGAATCCGTTTCATGACTGCTATGTTTGTTCTACCAACGAGTGTGATTTTGTTGGATGGGAACCACCACTCCAAACATTGTGACGAGTGGAGTTAATAGGAAAGACTTTTTTCTTTTGCTAAGTACTTGTTTTGATTAGTACTCTTATCGCTTATATTCAGTAACTTCACAGGGGAGTAATGTATTTGAATCGTGAAATGTGGGTAAATGTTTGTTGTTTACAACAGGGTCATTTGGTTGTATGGCCACAAAGCAGATTCTCTCAGCAGGGAGATTCCTTTTAATGACTGCTATGTTTGTTCTACCTTGTAGTGTGATATTGTTGGATGGGAACCACCACTCCGAGCATCCTGAGTATTGGAAGTATTAGGAAAGACTTCGTTGTTTTGCTAGGTGCTTGTATTGATTCTTTCCCTTATCATATATATACATCAATTTCACAGTGGAGTAATGTATTTGAATCGTTAAAAGTGGGTTAATGTTTGTTGTTTACAGCAGGGTCATCTTGTTGTAAGACCAGAAAACAGATTCTCCATTCAATGGGTTTTTGGTGCAGATTGGACACCACATGCGCTTTACTGAATAACGAATGCTCGGAATTTTATAAATCTTCTTGTTTAGGTATCTCTTTTCATTTGCTTTATATGTTTCAAAATCTTGTTGCAATGGTCACTAAAAATAATCAATGTGCTCCACAAATTGTGGTACATGTTTCTTCCCTCTCAATAGGTGATTCCGTTTCATGACTGCTATGTTTGTTCAATCATCAAGTGTGATTTTGTTGGATGGGAACTACCACTCCGAGCATTCTTACGATTGGAGTTATTGGGAAGACTTTTTTCTTTTGCTTGGACCTTTTTTTGATTGATAACCTTATAACTTATATTCATCAATTTCACAGTGGAGTAATGTATTTGATTTGTGAAATGAGGGTAAAGGTTTGTTGCTTACAGCAGGGCCTCTGGTTGTATGGCCAGAAAGCAGATTCTCCATTAAATGGTCTTTTGGTACAGATTGGCCACCACATGCACTTTACTCAATAACGAATGTTCGGAATGTGATATATCTTCGTGTTTAAGTATCTTCTTCATTTGCTTTATATTTTTTATAGCCTTATTGCAATGGTCACTAAAAATAATCAATGTGCTGCACAAATTGTGGTACATGTTTCTTTCCTCTCAGCAGGGAGATTCCGTTTCGTGACTGCTATAATTGTTCTACCATCGAGTGTGATTTTGTTGGATGGGAACCACCACTCCGAGCATCCTGAGTATTGGAGTAATTAGGAAAGACTTCATTGTTTTGCTAGGTGCTTGTTTTGATTCTTCCCCTTATCACTTATATTCATCAATTTCACTGCGGAGTAATGTATTTGAATCGTGAACTGTGGGTAAATGTTTGTTGTTTACAGCAGGGTCATCTGGTTGTAAGGCCAGAAAGCAGATTCTCCATTCAAGTGTTTTTTGGTGCCAATTATACACCACATGCAGTTTACTGAATAACAAATGGTCAGAATTTGATAAATCTTCTTGTTTAGGTATCTCCTTCATTTTCTTTATATGTTTAAAAATCTTATTGCAAAGGTCACTAAAAACAATCAATGTGCTCCACAAATTATGGTACATCTTTCAACAGGGAGATGCTGTTTCATGACTGCTATGTTTTGTTGAAACATCGAGTGTGGTTTTGTTGGATGGGAACCACCACTCCGAGCATCCTGAGTATTGGAGTTAGTAGGAAGGATTTCATTGTTTTGCTATGTTCCTATTTTGATTGTTGCCCTTATCACATATAATCATCAATTTCAAAGTGGTTTAATATATTTGAATCGTGAAATGTGGTTATGTGTTTGTTGTTTACAGCAGGGTCATCTGGTTGTATTTCCAGAAAGCAGATTCTGTATTCAAAGGGTTTTTGGTGCAGATTGGACACCACATGCAACTTACTTAACACCGAATGTACATAATTTGATAAATGTTTTGGTTTTGGGATCTCCATAATTTGCTTTATATTTTTAATAAATGTTATTACAATGTTCACTTAAAATAATCAATGTGCTGCACAAATTGTGGTACTTGTTTCTTCCCTCTCAACAGGGAGACTCCTTTTCATGACTGCTATGTTTGTTCAAACATCGAGTGTGATTTTGTTGGATGGGAACCACCACTCCGAGCATTCTGACGATTGTAGTTATTAGAAAGACTTTTTTCTTTTGCTAGGTGTTTCCGTTGATTGGTACCTTAATCACATATATTCATCAATTTCACAGTGGAGTAATGTATTTCATTTGTGAAATGTTGGTAAATGTTTGTTGTTTACGAGAGGGTCATCTGGTTGTATGGCCAGAAAGCAGATTCTCCTTTCAATGTTCTTATGGTGCAGATTGGACACCACATGCACCTTACTTAATAACGGCTGTTAGGAATTTGATAAATCTTCTTGTTTTGGTATCTCCTTCATTTGCTTTAGATTTTTAAAAATGTTATTCCAATGGTCACTAAAAATGCTCAATGTGCTGCACAAATTGTGGTACATGTTTCTTCAATCTCAGCAGGGACATTCCGTTTCATGACGGCTATATTTGTTCTACCATTGAGTATGATTTTGTTTAATGGGAACCACCACTCCGAGCATCCTGAGTATTGGAGTTATTAGGAAAGACTTCATTGTTTTGCTAGGTACTTGTTTTTTTAATTATTTCCTTTATCATTTATATTCATCAATTTCACAGTGGGTTAATATATTTGAATCGTGAAATGTGGTTATGTGTTTATTGTTTACAGCAGGGTCATCTGGTTGTATGGCCAGAAAGTAGATTCAGCATTCAATGGTTTTTTGGTGGAGATTGGACACCACATGCACCCTACTGAACACCGAATGTTCGGAATGTGACAAATCTTCTTGTTTAGGTATCTCCTTCATTTGCTTAATATTTTTTAAAATCATATTTCAATGGTCACTAAGAATAACAATGTGCTGCTCTAATTGTAGTACATGTTTCTTCCCTCTCAATAGGGAGAGTCCGTTTTATGACTGCTATGTTTGTTCAATCATCGAGTGTAATTTTGTTGGATGGGAACCACCAGTCCAAACATTCTGATGATTGGAGTTATTATAAAGACTTTTTTCTTTTGCTTGTTGCTTCTTTTGATTGCTACTATTGTCACTTATACTCATCAATTTCACAGTGGAGTAATGTATTTGATTTGTGAAATGTGGGTAAATGTTTGCTGTTTACAGCACATGCACTTAACTGAATAACAAATGTTCGGAATTTGATAAATCTTCTATTTTAAGAATCTCCTTTAATTGCTTTATATTTTTAAAAATGTTGTTGCAATGGTCACTAACAATAATCAATGTGGTACATGTTTCTTCCATCTCAGTAGGGAAATTTCGTTTCATGACTACTATGTTTGTTCCACCTTCGAGTGTGATTTGTTGGATGGGAACCACCACTATGAACATTCTGACTATTCGAGTTATAAGGAAAGCCTTCTTTGTTTTGCTAGGTGCTTCTTTTGATTGTTACCCTTCTCACTTATATTCATCATTTTCACAGTGGGTTAATGTATTTTAATCGTGAAATGCGGGTAAATGTTTGTTGTTTACAACAGGGTCATTTGGTTGTATGGCCGCAAAGCAGATTCTCTCAGCAGGGAGATTCCTTTTAATGACTGCTATGTTTGTTCTCCCTTTTAGTGTGATTTTGTTGGTTGGGAACCACCAATCCGAGCATTCTGACGATTGGAGTTATTTTAAAGACTTTTTTTTTTTGCTTGGAGCTTATTATGATTGATACTGTTATAACTTATATTCATCAATTTCACAGTGGAGTAATGTATTCGAATCTTTAAATGTGGGTAAATGTTTGTTGTTTACAGCGGGGTCATCTGGTTGTATGGCCCGAAATCAGATTCTGCATTCAATGGTATTTTGGTGGAGATTGGACACCACATGCACCCTACTGAACACCGAATGTTCGGGATTTGATAAATCTTCTTGTTTTTGTATCTCTTTCATTTGCTTTATATTTTTAAAAACTTGTTTCAATGGTCACTAAAAATAACAATGTGCTGCACTAATAGTAGCACATGTTTCTTGTCTCTCAATAGGGAGAATCCATTTAAAGACTGCTATGTTTGTTCTACCAACGAGTGTGATTTTGTTGGATGGGAACCACCACTCCAAACATTGTGACGACTGGAGTTAATAGGAAAGACTTTTTTCTTTTGCTAAGTACTTGTTTTGATTAGTATTCTTATCGCTTATATTCAGTAACTTCACAGGGGAGTAATGTATTTGAATCGTGAAATGTGGCTAAATGTTTGTTGTTTACAACAGGGTCATTTGGTTGTATGGCCACAAAGCAGATTCTCTCAGCAGGGAGATTCCTTTTAATGACTGCTATGTTTGTTCTACCTTTTAGTGTGATTTTGTTGGATGGGAACCACCACTCCGAGCATCCTGAGTATTGGAAGTATTAGGAAAGACTTCGTTGTTTTGCTAGGTGCTTGTATTGATTCTTTCCCTTATCATATATATACATCAATTTCACAGTGGAGTAATGTATTTGAATCGTTAAAAGTGGGTTAATGTTTGTTGTTTACAGCAGGGTCATCTTGTTGTAAGACCAGAAAACAGATTCTCCATTCAATGGGTTTTTGGTGCAGATTGGACACCACATGCGCTTTACTGAATAACGAATGCTCGGAATTTTATAAATCTTCTTGTTTAGGTATCTCTTTTCATTTGCTTTATATGTTTCAAAATCTTGTTGCAATGGTCACTAAAAAAAAAACAATGTGCTGCACAAATTGTGGTACATGTTTCTTTCCTCTCAGCAGGGAGATTCCGTTTCGTGACTGCTATAATTGTTCTACCATCGAGTGTGATTTTGTTGGATGGGAACCACCACTCCGAGCATCCTGAGTATTGGAGTAATTAGGAAAGACTTCATTGTTTTGCTAGGTGCTTGTTTTGATTCTTCCCCTTATCACTTATATTCATCAATTTCACTGTGGAGTAATGTATTTGAATCGTGAACTGTGGGTAAATGTTTGTTGTTTACAGCAGGGTCATCTGGTTGTAAGGCCAGAAAGCAGATTCTCCATTCAAGTGTTTTTTGGTGCCAATTATACACCACATGCAGTTTACTGAATAACAAATGGTCAGAATTTGATAAATCTTCTTGTTTAGGTATCTCCTTCATTTTCTTTATATGTTTAAAAATCTTATTGCAAAGGTCACTAAAAACAATCAATGTGCTCCACAAATTATGGTACATCTCTCAACAGGGAGATGCTGTTTCATGACTGCTATGTTTTGTTGAAACATCGAGTGTGGTTTTGTTGGATGGGAACCACCACTCCGAGCATCCTGAGTATTGGAGTTAGTAGGAAAGATTTCATTGTTTTGCTATGTTCCTATTTTGATTGTTGCCCTTATCACATATAATCATCAATATCAAAGTGGTTTAATATATTTGAATCGTGAAATGTGGTTATGTGTTTGTTGTTTACAGCAGGGTCATCTGGTTGTATTTCCAGAAAGCAGATTCTGTATTAAAAGGGTTTTTGGTGCAGATTGGACACCACATGCACCTTACTTAACACCGAATGTACATAATTTGATAAATGTTTTGGTTTTGGGATCTCCATCATTTGCTTTATATTTTTAATAAATGTTATTACAATGTTCACTTAAAATAATCAATGTGCTGCACAAATTGTGGTACTTGTTTCTTCCCTCTCAACAGGGAGACTCCTTTTCATGACTGCTATGTTTGTTCAAACATCGAGTGTGATTTTGTTGGATGGGAACCACCACTCCGAGCATTCTGACGATTGTAGTTATTAGAAAGACTTTTTTCTTTTGCTAGGTGCTTCCGTTGATTGATACCTTAATCACATATATTCATCAATTTCACAGTGGAGTAATGTATTTCATTTGTGAAATGTTGGTAAATGTTTGTTGTTTACGAGAGGGTCATCTGGTTGTATGGCCAGAAAGCAGATTCTCCTTTCAATGTTCTTATGGTGCAGATTGGACACCACATGCACCTTACTTAATAACGGCTGTTAGGAATTTGATAAATCTTCTTGTTTTGGTATCTCCTTCATTTGCTTTAGATTTTTAAAAATGTTATTCCAATGGTCACTAAAAATGCTCAATGTGCTGCACAAATTGTGGTACATGTTTCTTCAATCTCAGCAGGGACATTCCGTTTCATGACGGCTATATTTGTTCTACCATTGAGTATGATTTTGTTTAATGGGAACCACCACTCCGAGCATCCTGAGTATTGGAGTTATTAGGAAAGACTTCATTGTTTTGCTAGGTACTTGTTTTTTTAATTATTTCCTTTATCATTTATATTCATCAATTTCACAGTGGGTTAATATATTTGAATCGTGAAATGTGGTTATGTGTTTATTGTTTACAGCAGGGTCATCTGGTTGTATGGCCAGAAAGTAGATTCAGCATTCAATGGTTTTTTGGTGGAGATTGGACACCACATGCACCCTACTGAACACCGAATGTTCGGAATGTGACAAATCTTCTTGTTTAGGTATCTCCTTCATTTGCTTAATATTTTTTAAAATCTTATTTCAATGGTCACTAAGAATAACAATGTGCTGCACTAATTGTAGTACATGTTTCTTCCCTCTCAATAGGGAGAGTCCGTTTTATGACTGCTATGTTTGTTCAATCATCGAGTGTAATTTTGTTGGAAGGGAACCACCAGTCCAAACATTCTGATGATTGGAGTTATAATAAAGACTTTTTTCTTTTGCTTGTTGCTTCTTTTGATTGCTACTATTGTCACTTATACTCATCAATTTCACAGTGGAGTAATGTATTCGAATCGTTAAATGTGGGTAAATGTTTGTTGTTTACAGCGGGGTCATCTGGTTGTATGGCCCGAAATCAGATTCTGCATTCAATGGTATTTTGGTGGAGATTGGACACCACATTCACCCTACTGAACACCGAATCTTCGGGATTTGATAAATCTTCTTGTTTTGGTATCTCTTTCATTTGCTTTATATTTTTAAAAACTTGTTTCAATGGTCACTAAAAATAACAATGTGCTGCACTAATTGTAGCACATGTTTCTTGTCTCTCAATAGGGAGAATCCGTTTCATGACTGCTATGTTTGTTCTACCAACGAGTGTGATTTTGTTGGATGGGAACCACCACTCCAAACATTGTGACGACTGGAGTTAATAGGAAAGACTTTTTTCTTTTGCTAAGTACTTGTTTTGATTAGTACTCTTATCGCTTATATTCAGTAACTTCACAGGGGAGTAATGTATTTGAATCGTGAAATGTTGGTAAATGTTTGTTGTTTACAACAGGGTCATTTGGTTGTATGGCCACAAAGCAGATTCTCTCAGCAGGGAGATTCCTTTTAATGACTGCTATGTTTGTTCTACCTTTTAGTGTGATTTTGTTGGATGGGAACCACCACTCCGAGCACCCTGAGTATTGGAAGTATTAGGAAAGACTTCGTTGTTTTGCTAGGTGCTTGTATTGATTCTTTCCCTTATCATATATATACATCAATTTCACAGTGGAGTAATGTATTTGAATCGTTAAAAGTGGGTTAATGTTTGTTGTTTACAGCAGGGTCATCTTGTTGTAAGACCAGAAAACAGATTCTCCATTCAATGGGTTTTTGGTGCAGATTGGACACCACATGCGCTTTACTGAATAACGAATGCTCGGAATTTTATAAATCTTCTTGTTTAGGTATCTCTTTTCATTTGCTTTATATGTTTCAAAATCTTGTTGCAATGGTCAGTAAAAATAATCAATGTGCTCCACAAATTGTGGTACATGTTTCTTCCCTCTCAATAGGTGATTCCGTTTCATGACTGCTATGTTTGTTCAATCATCGAGTGTGATTTTGTTGCATGGGAACTACCACTCCGAGCATTCTTACGATTGGAGTTATTAGAAAGACTTTTTTCTTTTGCTTGGAGCTTTTTTGATTGATACCCTTATAACGAATATTCATCAATTTCAC